>NW_015505874.1:322977-371940 GCF_001515645.1 Sinocyclocheilus grahami
AGGAGGACTCTCGGCTGCTTCAGAATCGTCTCTTTTCTTTGTCCGTGTCTTTCAAATAGGACAGAGCTGTGCTGTGGAGCGCTGGTTGAGACCTGCTCTCTGAATAGCCCTTGTTTTTACCCTGGGGAATGTGGAATGCCTGCGGAGAAGTGTTCTTTATGCACAATACCACCCCAATGAGGCCTACACACACACAGACCAAGCACATGCATATAGACACACACACACACACACATTCACTCACACAAAAGTCTTCATACTCCAATGTTCTCCAATAGATGGAAACAAGAAGTGATTTTAAATTGGAAAGACCTTTCAGTGAGTTCCTTTACATTTAATAACTTCCCACACACCTAAAGATAAATGTTTTTGCTCTTCATTGAGTTTGAGTTCTCAGCTACATTATCAATCTTGTCTCAGCATTGGCTAACATTCTCCTAGAGAAATAATGCAAACGAGACGAGTACAGAGCTATAAAATTAATATGGACTGCATGGTTTAGATAATTATCTATATAATTATATCTTCTGTATAATTAGGTCAAATCTGATGAGAAATGTTTGAGTTCATATCGAGAACTCTCACTTTTGATTGACTATTTTGGCAAATGTTTCCAAAACACTAGATGTGATACATATGAAAACTTATTTCCGCCATTAGAGTAAAAATAAATAAATAAAATTAATTGTGACTTGCGTCAGAAACAACAACGGCTTTTACCAGTTCGCCCCCCTTGATCCTCAAATACCCTGCGGTAAAAGTCCTCCACAAAGTAAACCAGTCTCTGAGGCAAAATGCTTTAAAAGTTTCAGAAATGCCAGCAAAACAAAGGATCTCTCTGTGTCAACAGGAGATAAAAGGAAATCTGATCTGTTTTGATGTAACTACCTCTGAAGTTATGGGGTGAAACTCACAAAAACTGCCAGGAAAAATATAGGTCATATTTCTCTCCAAAATCAAAAGGAATAAATGCATAATGTTTTTCTATATTGACTTTATATTAACATGAATAAAAAAAAAAAAAATTTACTACTGAGGCGAACCTGAGGGAGCTCATTTGCATAACGCACGCTCATTGGTCAGCGGTCGAGGGGACGCTCCATTCGTGAATCGTGACGTCACTGCAGTCAGACGCTGCGGAATTCAGATATTGAAAACTTTTTATAAGCCATAAAAGGCGGCATCGACATTTCCTAGGAAATAAGTGACAGTGCAGTTAGTCCCAGATTGTAGTATGAGCTCACTGTCCTGGATATTAAAGGGGTCATATGATGCTGCTAAAAAGAACATTATTTTATGTATTTGGTGTAATGAAATGTGTTTATGCGGTTTAAGGTTCAAAAACACATTATTTTCCACATACTGTACATTATTGTTTCTCCTCTATGCCCTGCCTTTCTGAAACGCGGTGATTTTTACAAAGCTCATCGGTCTGAAAAAGCGAGGTGTGCTCTGATTGGCCAGTTATCCAGTGTGTTGTGATTGGCCGAATACCTCAAGCCTGTGACCGAAATGTTAAGTCCCTACCATTCTGTGATGCCTGCGGCAACCATATGTGACGACCCAGGGCTAGACTCTGCTTCGTCCACGGTGAAAGCCGATCCGGCGATCCACAGAGCGAAGTTGAAGTATTTCCTCAGCGACCAGCACGGATCAGCTCCAGGCATGACGAAGCGGATATTCCTTGATGTCAAACAGCTTTAACAGGGTTATTTGTCGAACTTTAAGTCATCCCTTTTTGGCGTCACTGTAGGCAGGCATTACATGAGCGTTGACTGTACCACCCTGACCACAGGCACTGGAATAATGAGACTAGTCTTACATAAGCGTCAAGATGATGATTTAAATGTGGCCAGGATTGATGCAAGAAGGCTTTCGGTTTATTTTTTTTCCAGTAATTCTTGAATTGAATCACAATCCTAAATACTAACCCAGTTCCAGATTACCTTTTTGTTTTGACAGGATTGTTTCAATTCTCACTGAAGAATATTTTGTTTTTGCTGCTTTTGAATTTGTCATGTCATGTAAGAGACACAAATTCAGAGTTGAGCTATGAACTACATTCATATTGTGGTTTCCTGTTGTGAAATACGCATTGAGGTTGATCATAACTAAGCCATGAACAGTGTCGCTTGTTTGCTTGCTCATTTGTCAGAAGATAAGTCGCAACATATATTTAAAATATCTAATATAAGACATAAATATATGTAAGGTCTTACTGTACATATTTCATATCAATCTTAAATTTAAAACAAAGTTTGCTGCACACCTCTGTAATAAGTTGTGGGAAATGATAACAGATTTGAATTATATTAATATTATTAATAGTAATAAGTCTGATTTTACAGCTCTAGATGTCTAAACAACCCTTTTATGCTGAATTTGATTTGGGTTGTAAAAACCTGTAGATGTCTAAAAGTTTCAGGTTTTGAATTCAGATCCCCTTTTTAACGCGAATGAAATGTGCTGTTTTTGGTAAATGTGCTTGAAATCAAATGTATGAAAGGTGCTCTGCTTCCACTTTCACGCACAACCTTACACAACAAAACAGGTAATCCACAAATAAAAGCGGTAATTAGAAATGTACTCACCAGTAGGCCTAGCTGAGCGTCATTGTGTTTAAGAGAGTTCTTGACAGTGATGAAAAGATGATGGCAAAGAGGTGAGAGAGGAAACGCCCTGGATGTCCTGATCAGCAGTAGGCCGAGGTGTGACTGCCTGTTTATGTGAGTTTGAGCTTGCCGTGTATGCATGCACATGCTTTGAAGCAATGCGAGTGGCTTAAAAATCATGCAGAACATGAGGACTGTCAGTTTATGCTGAATGTTTGATACTCTAGTGAAGTTGTACTACAAATACATGACCAACTTCTCACCGTGAAATCTTACAAATTTGAATTCCAAATTTGTAATGTTTCGTTTCAATTTGAGTGAATTTAGTGCAATGTTGTGAAACAGAACATATTCTAGAGTGCTAAACATTTCAGTTAGTATGTCACATGACCTCGTGTTGCATGTTTATTGGGGCAAGTTGCATCCAGTTAGCGTATTCTAACAGGAGAAAAAAAAAGTTATTTTGCATGGGGAAAAAAAAATCTAATTTTGTTTTAACAGTCCAATAAAATACATTTCATTTCACAGCTAATTTTATTACTTTCAGTTTAAGTTGCATTGCATTTTGTGTATACGGTAGATATTTGGCAAGTAGGGTGAGCAAACGTTCTCTTTTTCTTAGCCGGGATTTCTAAATTGCCTAAAATGTCCAGGCTTTGGTTTAGTTGTACTGTTGTTTTCATACTTGCTGAAGGTAATGACTGAAAATAAGTTTGACCAATAGCGTTTAGGCATTGCACAAAACTGACCAATCATGGCGTGCGAGAAGTTGGGATAGAGAACTGTCAAAGCAATGCAAGTACACATACATTTACTGTGTGAGGACTGTAGAGAGCACTTCAATAGGAAAACAAAGCCAAAACCTGGACATTTTAGGCATTTAGAAAGCCCAGCCAGGACATGTCTGAGAAAAAGAGCACAAGTATTCCCAAGATGTTTGGTTGGTTGGCATAGCCCTGTTAGCCCCTGCTGGTAGATTATTGCATTATGGAAATAAATGGTTGTTTATTGCACATTTTGTGAAATGTAGTTCATTATCTGTATATTCAATGCATACAGAAAGTTTGCATATTCATAGTATGCATACTATATTCTGTCAAAATAGCAGGAGTTGTAAAAGTAGCATGCTATTCCAAGCACAGCCCTCATGTTTGCCTGCCTCTCCCATTTCTACAGGTCTCATGAGTAGTTCCTGTAGATTCAGAGCCCCGCTCTTTGTTCCAGTACCACAATCATATCTACAATCATATATCTCAAAACAAGCATTTGTCATTCATTTGTGGCAGCTGGGTTAGAAGGAGCTTTCTGTGACACGCAGTGCAAGATTGTTTTTGTGCACCTGTTTCCTTCACAAACATCCTTTAAAATGATTTCCTTTTTTTTTGTTGTTGCTCACTTTAACAAGACTGAGCTAGAATGCCACAGAGAAGTTTTTCTTTAATTACTTTAGGATTCATTTAGTTAATTAGTGTTGTTTAAAGGCACAATATGTAAGATTTGTAAGACCACTAGAACAGTGTTATATATTTTGCTGACTTGTGTACTTACATTATCCCAAATGTTTCGAAGAATGTTTAAATCCGGAGAAATAAGCCATTTTAACTAGTGACACGAACCGTGTCCATAGTGTTATTGTGTCGCCTGCCAATGACGTCATAACCCCTCGATTTCCGGTTTTGTTTTGTAGAAAACATGGAAACACCAAAGACGCTTTAATATGTTAATAGACTGGTGACGACCGCACAGAGTAGCATTATAACAGAACTTTCAAATGTATCTAGTATGATAAAACAGCGCTGCTTTCCCCCCCCCACATACACACGACCAGAAGGAGCGGAAGCAATCGACTGTGGCATAATAAAAGCTCCGCTGCTTTCTAGCC
Source organism: Sinocyclocheilus grahami (assembly GCF_001515645.1). NCBI lineage: Eukaryota > Metazoa > Chordata > Actinopteri > Cypriniformes > Cyprinidae > Sinocyclocheilus > Sinocyclocheilus grahami. Next base: position 327,472 of record NW_015505874.1, read on the forward strand.
GTTTGTCACGCTCGTTCAGTGGCCTCGTTTCGCTTTGACGGCTTTCAGCCTCACCCTCACCCTGCTTCATTCTACTATGTTAAAAAATCATTATCTCATCCATGAACATGATTTCTGCCCGAGTCCCGTCAGATTCCCCCCCCACATACACACGACCAGAAGGAGCGGAAGCAATCGACTGTGGCATAATAAAAGCTCCGCTGCTTTCTAGCCGTTTGTCATGCTCGTTCAGTGGCCTCGTTTCGCTTTGACGGCTTTCAGCCTCACCCTCACCCTGCTTCATTCTACTATGTTAAAAAATCATTATCTCATCCATGAACATGATTTCTGCCCGAGTCCCGTCAGATTGCATGGGCTGTGGGGATGAAGATGACAACTCCCATGATTCCACACTCAGTCACGGCGTCATCAAACTACGCCTTTGTCTATTTGTTTATTTTGAATACGTGCCCTCTAGCGGTGAAAATTACATATTGTGCCTTTAAGGAAATGATCATTATAACTGTTGCTTACAATTAGGGTTAGTGAGTTGAACAAAACAAACCCCTTAATCCAAAGTATTAAAATTTAGTAACAATGTAACATTTAGTAACATTTCATAACAAATTAAATATGTATTACAAGTCAAAGTGAAATTTCTGGTTAAAAAATGTTAATTAAAAAACGACAGCTGTAGTTGCAAGAGATTTACCATAAAAAAATATGGTAGCAACATTTAAAGTTTTACAGGTTGAATTTAAATTTTTTTAAATTATTTTTAATAAGAGAAGTGGTGTTAATATACCAAATTAATTCCACTAAAATGTGTTTTTTACTTTTATACAATTACAATTATTTTTTCAAGTTTAGAGAACTCCTTGGAACACCTTGTGTCACTGTGGAAGTCATTTTTGCATAGGCGAATGCTACACATTTTCGTCATATATAAACTGTTAGTAAATATAAAATGTTAATTTTGACACATTGCTGTTAAAACTGTAATTTGCATATTTTGAAGAGGGACCTTTAACTCTGTTGTTTTATAACTTTTCCCTTGGTTGTTTACATAGAAAATTTACAAGACTAGATCAATAGTCTGCTCTTAGCCAGAGAGCTCTTTCTCTAGGATTGTATAATTAAAAGTCAGTAGATTGCAGTTTCAGTCAAGACATGAAATAAGAAGGGAAGAAAGTTATTAGTTTTAGCAAACTCTGAGCTGCACAATGTTCTATACTAGCTGTTGCCATAACGATGGTTTCCAAGGCCGAGAGATTTGAGGTTGTTCTGTACTGAAGGTTCTAGGTGGTTGCAGGCCGTTGGTGGTGGGTGATGCTTGAACTATTTTTGTGTTTAACAGCTGGGCTAGACAATAAATAATCACAATACACATGGTTTGGCATAATGGGATCATTCATACCCACCATGTGAGTAACAAATGTATCCTCTTCCATGAGGAGTTTGTCTGTGAACTGAACTTGGTTTTGTGAGTTGAACCGAGAGAGGAATTTGTGTTTAGAGAGGATGATCTGGAAAAACTATATCACAAAACAGCTTGGTACACTTTAGTATAAAAGCGTGGTTTTCTGTGGTGTGTGTTTGTGAGATTGTTCTGATGTTTGTGTGTGTGTGTGTTTGTAGGACGTTTGGACGAAATGTATTTCATGCTCACCAGCTGGTGCACTATAGCTCTAGGAAGGAAAAACCACAAAAAGAGAGCTCTTCAATATTTCATTAATTTCTCTTTGATTAAGCATACTGTATCGTATTTGATACACAGATTTCTAAACTTTGATGAAAAACCTATTATTTGCAATCGACTACATGCCTCTTTCTCTAGGATTGTATAATTAAAAGTCAGTAGATTGCAGTTTCAGTCAAGACATGAAATAAGAAGGGAAGAAAGTTATTAGTTTTAGCAAACTCTGAGCTGCACAATGTTCTATACTAGCTGTTGCCATAACGATGGTTTCCAAGGCCGAGAGATTTGAGGTTGTTCTGTACTGAAGGTTCTAGGTGGTTGCAGGCCGTTGGTGGTGGGTGATGCTTGAACTATTTTTGTGTTTAACAGCTGGGCTAGACAATAAATAATCACAATACACATGGTTTGGCATAATGGGATCATTCATACCCACCATGTGAGTAACAAATGTATCCTCTTCCATGAGGAGTTTGTCTGTGAACTGAACTTGGTTTTGTGAGTTGAACCGAGAGAGGAATTTGTGTTTAGAGAGGATGATCTGGAAAAACTATATCACAAAACAGCTTGGTACACTTTAGTATAAAAGCGTGGTTTTCTGTGGTGTGTGTTTGTGAGATTGTTCTGATGTTTGTGTGTGTGTGTGTTTGTAGGACGTTTGGACGAAATGTATTTCATGCTCACCAGCTGGTGCACTATAGCTCTAGGAAGGAAAAACCACAAAAAGAGAGCTCTTCAATATTTCATTAATTTCTCTTTGATTAAGCATACTGTATCGTGTTTGATACACACATTTCTAAACTTTGCTGAAAAACCTATTATATGCAATCGACTACATGCCTTCTGTCGTCTAATTGATAGTTTTAGGAATGTTTATTTGTTCATCTCTCATTCATCATTTTATTGTATTGCATTATATGTTTTGCTATACAAACTAAAGCTTTGATCATAAAACAAAGCATTTAAATATCATCTTATTATTTGAAGATATTGAGTAATAACTGATATGTGCATATGTTGTCTTCTATACTGTTATAAATATCTCACTGATTTACATTACAAGTTATCAGAATTTCATATTTTTTGTCCTCCTAGAGTATGAGAGCCTTATTCTCTTATATACTCCCTAAACATAATTGAAAATTCCAATAAGTATGCAGTAAAAGAGCAGACTCTGAGCAATAAAATGTTAATTTGGAGACATTTCTCAGGGGCAAATCTAGGCTAACTGCTTTGTTCAAGGGCACAATGATGATTTAACTTGGTTCTCAGTTACTTTTCTACTTGAGATTGAACCTGAAAGCATTGTGTTAGTATACCAGGTCCTTCAGGATACTGTGAAGGTATCGCCCATCTAATCCATCAACACCAGTAATCAGCAGAGCTTCCTGTGGCATCAGCAAAGTCTTGACAGCATCTCATTCTCTTTCTGTATGTCTCCCCAGGTCCTTTATAATCATGCTGACCTTCGGTGACCCTGTAGCTGCGGAGCATTGTGTCAGAATCCAGGGCATGTGAAGGCCAAGGGAATGAAATAAAGAACTACGAAACCTTTGCTGTTCAGAGATGCAGGGGCTCTTCTTAAGAGTTATCACCTCAGCAGAAAACCAGGGTAAGACCCCGCCAACAAATCAGTATGTCGCCTTTGAAGATCATATCTTTAATATGGACATGTATGAAACATCCTGCAGTGCGTGTTGTTTCCTTGGATTTTACTGATGAATTGGACATTTGCATTCTTTGTGTAGTAATTATTATAGACAGTTCCTTTGTCTGTTGTTTAAACTGTACAGATTTTAGGTAAAATTTTATGTATGTGCATAAAGGAAAGTATACATTTTTAAATATTGTGACTGGTCACACCAGTTTTAATAACCAATAGCTTTTTGTGCAGTTTATTCAGAGTGATAAATGCATCATCAAAGTACCAGGTTTTCCCTGAGGTCTATATGTCTATTTATTAAAACAGTAATAATATTTGTGGAGATCCTTGAGTGTGACAAATGTGTTATAAAATTTACCGATATTCAGAGATGGGCAATATTTTAATTAAATGTGTTTAAAATAGGTATTTAATTACTTTTGAGTATTTTGTAATTTGTATTTTGCTGGACAAAAAAAAAAGCAAATGCAATTTGTAATTAAATACTTTGAGAGACAGTATTTTGCATTTGAAATACTTAAAATACTTAATCAAGTAGGTCATTTATTATTATATAATACAATATCTTTCTTCACATGTGTCAATAGTACTGCCAACTATAGCTTATCACAGTTTTTGACTTGATGCAAGAGATCATATGACACTCTGTTGGATCCAAAGGCGGAGTCTTAAAGGTTTAGTTCACCCAAAACTGACAATTCTGTTGTTTTTCATTTCTCACCCTTGTGTTGTTTCACTCCTGTAAGACCTTCATTCATCTTCGGAACATAAATGAAGATATTTTTGATGAAATCCGAGAGCTTTCTGTCCGTCTACAGTCAGTCATGCAACTTACATTCAAGGTCCAGAACGGTAGGAAAGACATCATTAAAGTACTCCATGTGACTCCAGTGGTTTAACCTCAGTTTTATGAAGCGACGTGAGTGTTTTGTTTGCGCAAAAAACATAATTTACCACTTTATTACGAAAATATCATCCAAACATGTGTGTTGTGGTACTCTAGTGCAGTGGTTCCCAACCCTGGTCCTTGAGGCACCCCAACACTGCTCATTTTGCATGTCTCTTTTCTCTGACACACCAATTTCAGGTCTTGGAGTCTCTACTAATGAGCTGATGACCTGAATCAGGTGTGTTTGATTAAGCATTCATGCAAAATGTGCAGTGTTGGGGTGCCTCCAGGACCAGGGTTGGGAACCACTGCTCTAGTGAACACTCACTCATGTGCATTGTGTTGACACACGAGTCTTCTATCACGTGAACACAACACAAATGCTTTGGGATGCTCTCGTGAACACACACTGCAGATCAATATTTTCATAAATTTGCTTCATAAAATTTAGGTTAAACCTCTGGAGTCACATGGAGTACTTTAATGATGTCTTTCCTACCGTTCTGGGCTTTGAATATGTAAGTTGCATTGCTGCCTATATGGAGGGACAGAAAGCTCTCAGATTTCATTTAAAAAATCATCATTTATGTTCATGAGGGTGAGTAATTAATGACACAATTTCCATTTTTGGGTGAACTGTCCCTTTAATTTGTCCATGGTTCTTTTACAACTGGAAGAAGAAGAAAAAACAAAACAATGAAAGAAGCTGGTTTCTCTTTCTGTATGTCTCCCCAGGTCCTTTATAATCATGCTGACCTTCGGTGACCCTGTAGCTGCGGAGCATTGTGTCAGAATCCAGGGCATGTGAAGGCCAAGGGAATGAAATAAAGAACTACGAAACCTTTGCTGTTCAGAGATGCAGGGGCTCTTCTTAAGAGTTATCACCTCAGCAGAAAACCAGGGTAAGACCCCGCCAACAAATCAGTATGTCGCCTTTGAAGATCATATCTTTAATATGGACATGTATGAAACATCCTGCAGTGCGTGTTGTTTCCTTGGATTTTACTGATGAATTGGACATTTGCTTTTCTTATCAGATCCGAGTTCTAATTATAAAAATGCATTCTTTGTGTAGTAATTATTATAGACAGTTCCTTTGTCAGTTGTTTAAACTGTACAGATTTTAGGTAAAATGTTATGTATGTGCATAAAGGAAAGTATACATTTTTAAATATTGTGACTGGTCACACCAGTTTTAATAACCAATAGCTTTTTGTGCAGTTTATTCAGAGTGATAAATGCATCATCAAAGTACCAGGTTTTCCCTGAGGTCTATATGTCTATTTATTAAAACAGTAATAATATTTGTGGAGATCCTTGAGTGTGACAAATGTGTTATAAAATTTACCGATATTCAGAGATGGGCAATATTTTAATTAAATGTGTTTAAAATAGGTATTTAATTACTTTTGAGTATTTTGTAATTTGTATTTTGCTGGACAAAAAAAAAGCAAATGCAATTTGTAATTAAATACTTTGAGAGACAGTATTTTGCATTTGAAATACTTAAAATACTTAATCAAGTAGGTCATTTATTATTATATAATACAATATCTTTCTTCACATGTGTCAATAGTACTGCCAACTATAGCTTATCACAGTTTTTGACTTGATGCAAGAGATCATATGACACTCTGTTGGATCCAAAGGCGGAGTCTTAAAGGTTTAGTTCACCCAAAACTGACAATTCTGTTGTTTTTCATTTCTCACCCTTGTGTTGTTTCACTCCTGTAAGACCTTCATTCATCTTCGGAACATAAATGAAGATATTTTTGATGAAATCCGAGAGCTTTCTGTCCGTCTACAGTCAGTCATGCAACTTACATTCAAGGTCCAGAACGGTAGGAAAGACATCATTAAAGTACTCCATGTGACTCCAGTGGTTTAACCTCAGTTTTATGAAGCGACGTGAGTGTTTTGTTTGCGCAAAAAACACAATTTACCACTTTATTACGAAAATATCATCCAAACATGTGTGTTGTGGTACTCTAGTGCAGTGGTTCCCAACCCTGGTCCTTGAGGCACCCCAACACTGCTCATTTTGCATGTCTCTTTTCTCTGACACACCAATTTCAGGTCTTGGAGTCTCTACTAATGAGCTGATGACCTGAATCAGGTGTGTTTGATTAAGCATTCATGCAAAATGTGCAGTGTTGGGGTGCCTCCAGGACCAGGGTTGGGAACCACTGCTCTAGTGAACACTCACTCATGTGCATTGTGTTGACACACGAGTCTTCTATCACGTGAACACAACACAAATGCTTTGGGATGCTCTCGTGAACACACACTGCAGATCAATATTTTCATAAATTTGCTTCATAAAATTTAGGTTAAACCTCTGGAGTCACATGGAGTACTTTAATGATGTCTTTCCTACCGTTCTGGGCTTTGAATATGTAAGTTGCATTGCTGCCTATATGGAGGGACAGAAAGCTCTCAGATTTCATTTAAAAAATCATCATTTATGTTCATGAGGGTGAGTAATTAATGACACAATTTCCATTTTTGGGTGAACTGTCCCTTTAATTTGTCCATGGTTCTTTTACAACTGGAAGAAGAAGAAAAAACAAAACAATGAAAGAAGCTGGTTTTGGTGCTGCAGTACAAACTGTCTAAGTATGTACTAAAATATATTCTATCAGACATTGCTCACTGAATGTCATTACAGGACAGAAGAAAAAACTGTGCTGCTCTAGAACTTTGCTTGCTAGCTAGTTTCTATGGACAAAATTACATTTTTAAAGGGGCTTCATGAAAGAATTTTCAAGTATTAATCGCTTTTTATTGTCAATGTGTGAACAGCATGTAACGAAACTTAAAAAATGAGATGAAGCCTGTAGACTAATTTTTAGGTCTCAGGGAGGTTTTGCTGGGAAAATCCAAGGGAAACTATCATAACAGTGTAATTTTAATGAACCTCATCTGTTGACATGATGTCAGTGAATGACATTGGCCGTCGCTCGCTCGCATTAATGTGGAATGTGTGCAAGAGCATGAGCAATAATTTGCTGGCTACAGAAACAAGGGTTTCTGAAGAGCCCTTTAAAGGATTAGTTCACTTCCAGAATAAAAATTTCCTGATAATTTACTCACCCTCATGTCATCCAAGATGTTCATGTCTTTCTTTCTTCAGTTGCAAAGAAATTAAGGTTTTTGAGGAAAACATTCCAGGATGTTTCTCCATATAGTGGACTTCAATGGGGATCAATGGGTCGAAGGTCCAAATTGCAGTTTCAATGCAGCTTCAAATGGCTCTACACGATCCCTGCTGAGGAATAAGGTAGTGATGTGTCGTTCGCGAACGAGCCGGCTCTAAGAGCTGATTCTTTGTAGCGAACGAGAAGAGCCGACTCCCTTCGGGGAGAGCCGAATCTTCAGCCGGAGCCTTCTATTTTAGTCCAATTTAGCAATTGTGAATGGTTTGTGTGTTGGTAAGCAATTTTTTTTATTCAGTGTTTTTATAAAAGCCTTATATTTATGAATTTTTTCGTCAAGGCAAGTGATCGTCAAGTGATACTAACAAAGGGCTCTACACGATCCCAGCTGAGGAATAAGGTAGTGATGTGTCGTTCGCGAACAAGCCGGCTCTAAGAGCTGATTCTTTGTAGTGAACGAGAAGAGCCGACTCCCTTCGGGGAGAGCCGAATCTTCAGCCGGAGCCTTCTATTTTAGTCCAATTTAGCAATTGTGAATGGTTTGTGTGTTGGTAAGCAATTTTTTTTATTCAGTGTTTTTATAAAAGCCTTATATTTATGAATTTTTTCGTCAAGGCAAGTGATCGTCAAGTGATACTAAATGAAGAGCCATTTGGGAGCCGTAAGAGCCGGCTCTTCTAAGGGAGCCGAGCCAAAAGAGTTGAATCTTTAAAAAGAGCCGGACTTCCCATCACTAGAATAAGGGTCTTGTCTAGCGAAACGATCTGTCATTTTCTAAAACAATTAAAATGTATATACTTTTAACCACAAATACTCATCTTGCACTAGCTCTACGATGCACGTCTACGACTTCACGCATTACATAATCACGTTGGAAAGGTCATGCATGGTAAGATCTTCGTCTGTGTACTCTGATTCAAAAAGGTAGGGTAGGGTGAAAAAATACATCTAATTTTCTCGTCCAACTTCAAAATCGTCCGACATCATTGTTTTACCTTTTTTTGTAAAGGCTGTTTGACTTTCTTTGCACGTTCACTTTGTAAACACTGGGTCAGACCTTCAACCCGTTGGTCCCCATTGAAGTCCATTATATGGAGAATAATCCTGGATGTTTTCATCAAAAGCCTTAATTTCTTTTCGACTAAAGAAAGAAAGATATGAACATCTTGGATGACATTTTTATTCTGGAATTGAACTAATCCTTTAACAGCCAAATATCAGCATTTTTTTGACATGATGATAAAGAAATGATAAATGAGCGATAAAGGCTTGATTGTATTCAAGTAAACACAGTCGGTTGTGTCTTAAGTTTGCTTTTAAATAGGCCTAATATTTGAATTTTTGTATTTTCAAATGATAAATTACTTGTATTTTAATTAAATACCTTTCTCACACCAGTATTTTGTATTTTAATTAAATACATTTGATGAGCAAGTATTTGTAATTTGTAACAAAATACTTTTTGATGTATTTGTGCCCATCTCTGCTGATATTACATGTAGTCTTTCAGTTCATTAAATCATTAAAACTGCATATATAATGACTATGAAAAAAGCAATTGAAAAAGTTTTATGTGACTCGTAGCATGTCACACTGCAGGACACTGCTTGACAAACCACCTACACAAATACTAAATGTAATGTTTATGTGATTAACCTGTAGAAAAGACTAGTTTAAAACAGCTGGATAATCTGGTTGGAAGGTCTGGTGTGGAAACCTATTAGTTTCTCTTTATTTAGTGTTGGGGTGTTAGAGATATGAAGGACTTGCCTAGATGTAGTCTTCAAAACCTTAACATAAATCTCCTTCTCTCTGTTGAATCATGTGAAAGTCTGCGTGATGTGGAATAGATAGCAATAAAGCTGAATGCTGAAAAGATGAAATTGGTCATTGATTTGACCAATTCCTGTGTGTATATCACCCACTTCCTGTGCATTTGTGTGTCAAGACACGCATTGTATTTCACAGCACAATGAATGTCTGTTGTTGTTTGTGACTGCTGGTTTGGTTTGACCCTAATTTCTAGACCTCTCAATTCATAAGAAACAATTTGCTAGACATCTGAGAGCTACAACTGGATCAAATGCTGTTCCAGAAAAAAACCACTGAAGTCGACATGAAATGAAAATTGACCTTGTTTATTTTCTTTCATCAATGTAACAACTTGTATTTTTAGCTTATGTCGCCAATTCCTCTTATTTTTCAGCCCTTCTACTACAACCACCTGCACAGTTTTAATGATCCAATCAATCCCCAATGGATAAAATCAAGTCCGATCAAGTTGGTTTTCAAACAAAAATATCACAAATTCCATTTTTGGTGACCTTGAGATAATTTTTGGCATGTTGATGAATAATTGTGACATTAGTGTTACAAGTTCTCAAACAAAACAGAACATTAAATGTTTGGAGAGCAAACCTTTGGATGCTGCACATCCCCCTCTCTGTTCCGATTTTTTTCTCTCTAGAAATTTAATGGCATTGCAATGAGGACAACAGTGTGTGTGTGTGTGTGTGTGTGTGTGTGTGTGTGTGTGTGTGATGTGAGTGATGATGCGTGGTGGGGTGTTGACAGTTCCATTTCCAGTGCGAGACACCCTACATGTCTGGAATACTGTGTGCACACACACAGCTCTTCCCCCTCTTTTTTCACTCTGTTCTTCAGACTTTCTTTCATCACTACACCTCTTCTTCTACAATGAGCACTTAGCCGATTTGATCTCTTCTATTTGGTTATTTTTTAAAAGCCTTGCTGGTACTTGTCACTTTGTTCCTCTGCCCCCAAAGTGAAATCAGTGCAAAAACACCACGTTTGTTCAGCACCCTGAAAACTGTCAGACTGATGCATCGACAACTCAAATTTTACATTCAGATGCTATACCTTTTGTTAAGAAAAAAATGTAGTATAGAAAGGCACACACTGAATTTGTGCCCATAGAACCAACAGAAATTTTCACAGAATTGGATTTTGTCATTTATAATGTTCTACTTTGCATGTTCATTTACTAAATAATTTTGGTAGTTTTATTATGATTTCAAACTGGATATGGATATAGATGACATTCTGGTATTTAATTCAAACTGTCTTTTGTTTATGTTTTGTCCAAAACAATAATAATTTAGTTTTTTTCATTTATATTTTCCACCGTCTCTATGACATTTGTAAGTAAACCAGAGAGGTAACGCCTGGAGAGAACTTGCACACTCCAGTATTGGGATCCTTCAGAAGGCTATTCATAGCGGCAGGCATCTCCCAAGGTTTGACAAACCTTTTTAAACCATAACTTTCAGGGTTTTTTGGTCTTTATGAATATTAGTTTCTATCCTGGTTCTTCCTTAATTGACTGTGACTGGGCAGGTTGAGTTTCTGAACAGCCAATTTGTGTCATTGTTAGCGTGTAAACATGGACAGTCATGTGTTAATGTCAGACGTTTGCAGAAGTTTAGCATCAGTCATTTTTGCAGTTTGTCTAAATAGATTCCTAGTGCCTGTGAGGAAGTTGTTTTGGTTTTGGTCTGGTTATTCATGGAGAGGATCCATTGAGCTTTTGTGCCATCTGGTTATGGTGTACTTTGGGGCATTTTAAAGAAAGACAGCAATGCATTGTGGGTATTTCAGTGTGGGTTAGGATGAACAACATGCACATTGTATATGCTGAACTTACAGGACACTCACATTAAAAGTCCTGAACCAAGCCCTCCTTGTAATTAAATACTTCTAATGATACTGAAATTATGCTGTACTGTACATCACAAAACAGTTCCTTACCACTGAAAACATCTTTTCTTTCATTAGGCCCCCATATTATCTGAAGACAAAAACACAGTGCTGTGGTGGGTTGCGCTATGGCTTGTTCATTGACCTACTTTTGGCTATTTGGCACCAGCTGTGTACATGGTTGAAGTTATATTACCCCTTTTTGGGGTACTGGATATTCAGTATGGCCTCAACACAAAGTAAAATCCCTTCGAAAACAGCAACAGAATGTGTCCCGTGAAACGCTCTGCAGGGCCAGATGTGCATAAAAGTTGATGTTTAGAAATTAGCAAAAAGAGCTCATGACAGCTTTGAGAATCAATTTTGTATGGCAAATGTGCGAGTTTTAAAGGTTCACCCAAAAATGTAAATCTGCTGTCAGTATACTCACCCTCAGGCCGTCCAAGATGTAGGTTACTTTATTTCTTCAGTAAAGATTATTTTTAGCTTAAACCGTGGTCCTTTGCGATTCACAAAATGCAAGTCAGCTGCTACCAGCACTTTGAAAGTCAAAAAAAGCATATCAGGGTTCGCGAACGAGCCGGCTCTAAGAGCTGATTCTTTGTAGCGAACGAGAAGAGCCGACTCCCTTCGGGGAGAGCCGAATCTTCAGCCGGAGCCTTCTATTTTAGTCCAATTTAGCAATTGTGAATGGTTTGTGTGTTGGTAAGCAATTTTTTTTATTCAGTGTTTTTATAAAAGCCTTATATTTATGAATTTTTTCGTCAAGGCAAGTGATCGTCAAGTGATACTAAATGAAGAGCCATTTGGGAGCCGTAAGAGCCGGCTCTTCTAAGGGAGCCGAGCCAAAAGAGTTGAATCTTTAAAAAGAGCCGAACTTCCCATCACTAGAATAAGGGTCTTGTCTAGCGAAACGATCTGTCATTTTCTAAAACAATTAAAATGTATATACTTTTAACCACAAATACTCATCTTGCACTAGCTCTACGATGCACGTCTACGACTTCACGCATTACATAATCACGTTGGAAAGGTCATGCATGGTAAGATCTTCGTCTGTGTACTCTGATTCAAAAAGGTAGGGTAGGGTGAAAAAATACATCTAATTTTCTCGTCCAACTTCAAAATCGTCCGACATCATTGTTTTACCTTTTTTTGTAAAGGCTGTTTGACTTTCTTTGCACGTTCACTTTGTAAACACTGGGTCAGACCTTCAACCCGTTGGTCCCCATTGAAGTCCATTATATGGAGAATAATCCTGGAATGTTTTCATCAAAAGCCTTAATTTCTTTTCGACTAAAGAAAGAAAGATATGAACATCTTGGATGACATTTTTATTCTGGAATTGAACTAATCCTTTAACAGCCAAATATCAGCATTTTTTTGACATGATGATAAAGAAATGATAAATGAGCGATAAAGGCTTGATTGTATTCAAGTAAACACAGTCGGTTGTGTCTTAAGTTTGCTTTTAAATAGGCCTAATATTTGAATTTTTGTATTTTCAAATGATAAATTACTTGTATTTTAATTAAATACCTTTCTCACACCAGTATTTTGTATTTTAATTAAATAATTAAATTTGGTCCCCATTGAAGTCCATTATATGGAGAATAATCCTGGATGTTTTCATCAAAAGCCTTAATTTCTTTTCGACTAAAGAAAGAAAGATATGAACATCTTGGATGACATTTTTATTCTGGAATTGAACTAATCCTTTAACAGCCAAATATCAGCATTTTTTTTTACATGATGATAAAGAAATGATAAATGAGCGATAAAGGCTTGATTGTATTCAAGTAAACACAGTCGGTTGTGTCTTAAGTTTGCTTTTAAATAGGCCTAATATTTGAATTTTTGTATTTTCAAATGATAAATTACTTGTATTTTAATTAAATACCTTTCTCACACCAGTATTTTGTATTTTAATTAAATACATTTGATGAGCAAGTATTTGTAATTTGTAACAAAATACTTTTTGATGTATTTGTGCCCATCTCTGCTGATATTACATGTAGTCTTTCAGTTCATTAAATCATTAAAACTGCATATATAATGACTATGAAAAAAGCAATTGAAAAAGTTTTATGTGACTCGTAGCATGTCACACTGCAGGACACTGCTTGACAAACCACCTACACAAATACTAAATGTAATGTTTATGTGATTAACCTGTAGAAAAGACTAGTTTAAAACAGCTGGATAATCTGGTTGGAAGGTCTGGTGTGGAAACCTATTAGTTTCTCTTTATTTAGTGTTGGGGTGTTAGAGATATGAAGGACTTGCCTAGATGTAGTCTTCAAAACCTTAACATAAATCTCCTTCTCTCTGTTGAATCATGTGAAAGTCTGCGTGATGTGGAATAGATAGCAATAAAGCTGAATGCTGAAAAGATGAAATTGGTCATTGATTTGACCAATTCCTGTGTGTATATCACCCACTTCCTGTGCATTTGTGTGTCAAGACACGCATTGTATTTCACAGCACAATGAATGTCTGTTGTTGTTTGTGACTGCTGGTTTGGTTTGACCCTAATTTCTAGACCTCTCAATTCATAAGAAACAATTTGCTAGACATCTGAGAGCTACAACTGGATCAAATGCTGTTCCAGAAAAAAACCACTGAAGTCGACATGAAATGAAAATTGACCTTGTTTATTTTCTTTCATCAATGTAACAACTTGTATTTTTAGCTTATGTCGCCAATTCCTCTTATTTTTCAGCCCTTCTACTACAACCACCTGCACAGTTTTAATGATCCAATCAATCCCCAATGGATAAAATCAAGTCCGATCAAGTTGGTTTTCAAACAAAAATATCACAAATTCCATTTTTGGTGACCTTGAGATAATTTTTGGCATGTTGATGAATAATTGTGACATTAGTGTTACAAGTTCTCAAACAAAACAGAACATTAAATGTTTGGAGAGCAAACCTTTGGATGCTGCACATCCCCCTCTCTGTTCCGATTTTTTTCTCTCTAGAAATTTAATGGCATTGCAATGAGGACAACAGTGTGTGTGTGTGTGTGTGTGTGTGTGTGTGTGTGTGTGTGTGATGTGAGTGATGATGCGTGGTGGGGTGTTGACAGTTCCATTTCCAGTGCGAGACACCCTACATGTCTGGAATACTGTGTGCACACACACAGCTCTTCCCCCTCTTTTTTCACTCTGTTCTTCAGACTTTCTTTCATCACTACACCTCTTCTTCTACAATGAGCACTTAGCCGATTTGATCTCTTCTATTTGGTTATTTTTTAAAAGCCTTGCTGGTACTTGTCACTTTGTTCCTCTGCCCCCAAAGTGAAATCAGTGCAAAAACACCACGTTTGTTCAGCACCCTGAAAACTGTCAGACTGATGCATCGACAACTCAAATTTTACATTCAGATGCTATACCTTTTGTTAAGAAAAAAATGTAGTATAGAAAGGCACACACTGAATTTGTGCCCATAGAACCAACAGAAATTTTCACAGAATTGGATTTTGTCATTTATAATGTTCTACTTTGCATGTTCATTTACTAAATAATTTTGGTAGTTTTATTATGATTTCAAACTGGATATGGATATAGATGACATTCTGGTATTTAATTCAAACTGTCTTTTGTTTATGTTTTGTCCAAAACAATAATAATTTAGTTTTTTTCATTTATATTTTCCACCGTCTCTATGACATTTGTAAGTAAACCAGAGAGGTAACGCCTGGAGAGAACTTGCACACTCCAGTATTGGGATCCTTCAGAAGGCTATTCATAGCGGCAGGCATCTCCCAAGGTTTGACAAACCTTTTTAAACCATAACTTTCAGGGTTTTTTGGTCTTTATGAATATTAGTTTCTATCCTGGTTCTTCCTTAATTGACTGTGACTGGGCAGGTTGAGTTTCTGAACAGCCAATTTGTGTCATTGTTAGCGTGTAAACATGGACAGTCATGTGTTAATGTCAGACGTTTGCAGAAGTTTAGCATCAGTCATTTTTGCAGTTTGTCTAAATAGATTCCTAGTGCCTGTGAGGAAGTTGTTTTGGTTTTGGTCTGGTTATTCATGGAGAGGATCCATTGAGCTTTTGTGCCATCTGGTTATGGTGTACTTTGGGGCATTTTAAAGAAAGACAGCAATGCATTGTGGGTATTTCAGTGTGGGTTAGGATGAACAACATGCACATTGTATATGCTGAACTTACAGGACACTCACATTAAAAGTCCTGAACCAAGCCCTCCTTGTAATTAAATACTTCTAATGATACTGAAATTATGCTGTACTGTACATCACAAAACAGTTCCTTACCACTGAAAACATCTTTTCTTTCATTAGGCCCCCATATTATCTGAAGACAAAAACACAGTGCTGTGGTGGGTTGCGCTATGGCTTGTTCATTGACCTACTTTTGGCTATTTGGCACCAGCTGTGTACATGGTTGAAGTTATATTACCCCTTTTTGGGGTACTGGATATTCAGTATGGCCTCAACACAAAGTAAAATCCCTTCGAAAACAGCAACAGAATGTGTCCCGTGAAACGCTCTGCAGGGCCAGATGTGCATAAAAGTTGATGTTTAGAAATTAGCAAAAAGAGCTCATGACAGCTTTGAGAATCAATTTTGTATGGCAAATGTGCGAGTTTTAAAGGTTCACCCAAAAATGTAAATCTGCTGTCAGTATACTCACCCTCAGGCCGTCCAAGATGTAGGTTACTTTATTTCTTCAGTAAAGATTATTTTTAGCTTAAACCGTGGTCCTTTGCGATTCACAAAATGCAAGTCAGCTGCTACCAGCACTTTGAAAGTCAAAAAAAGCATATCAGGGAACACAAAATGAATACCAGTGGCTCCTGACGGTATATTGAGGTCTAATGAAGTGAAGTAATCAGTCTGTGTAAGAAACTAAACATTACTTACAAAATTATTACCTGTAATCCATAGCCTCAAGCAAATTGTTTAGAGTGATGTCCAGTTTCACTTTCTTGACTCGTTCTGTCTCAACATTCACCTTGTGTCTGCGCTGTTGTACGCGGACCGTCCACGCGGTTACAAATATTGGGCTGCATGCGGACATCCGCAGACAATTCTGATGACAATAATTGCGTCACGAGGACAGTGCGCGGACTGTCATGGAATGCAGACGGCCGAAGTATACTTTGGGCTTAAACCGGTTCTTTGTAGTGAACTAAATGAGCCAGTTCACTAAATCAGACCAAACCGTCTGAAACAGTTTGTGGCTCGAGCAGCGCAGATTTGCAAGTTACTCAATCAAAACTCATTTTGGATGTGCCCGACAATCACTCAGACTCGAAAATGAGCCAAAATATTGGCGTATATGATCCTATAATGTTGTTTTTTCTCATTCAGCACTCCAGTCACTCCAAAGTACACTGAACTGAGGAAACAGTTCCTAGTGATTGCTAGATGGTTGTTCACTGGCCCAGGTCAAAAGGCCTGGTGCTTTTTTCATTGATTTGAGGCTGAGACACATTTTAGTTATGTATCAAAGAGGCTGAACATCATAGTACGTGCTCAGATAAGTTGAAGACCTCTCGTTCGTGTCGGAGTTCAGAATATTTCAGTCATTGGGTGGGACACTGTAATGACACTCCTGCTGCCTGGAAACATACACACAATGCTGTATCAACACTCTGGACACAAACAGGTGACCTCAACAGCCCCCCCTCCGCCCCCCAAATCTATGTCTTTTTCTGTCCAGTTGCTCTCAGTCTGAGCGCTGGCTTGAGAAACAGACAGTACGTGCTATCTGTCTTTCTGTTTTGTAAGTCTGAAGGCCATAAAAAGATAACACTAAATCTGTTTTGTCTCCTCTTCAAAGCACGTCTTGTACGGAAAAACTATTTCCCAAAACAAAACCAGGCTATGGTCTTCTGTTAGATTAACTGCACTACAAATGTATGTAAAAATATGCTTGGTTTGGAAAGTTTGGGATCAGTTAATTCTTTACCAATATATGACTTCAGAAAACCTGAAATATAGCACTTGAGTCATATAGAGCTGGGGTTTTCAATCTTTTAGATGCCACAGACTCCCAAATAGGATCATTCTCATGTGTGGGACCCCATCCTAAAATGTTGAAGGCATCTATTATTATTATATTTATAGCTATTATACCCTATTTATACTGTGAAAATTAATATTATAAATTTGTAATATTATTTGGAAAATATTCAGTTTCTGTTATGTTACATTATTTTCTACTCATTTTAGTACTATAAATGCACACTGTAAAAAAAAATCATAATTTTTTTTAAGTTATACAAGCTTCAACTAAATTTTAAGTCAGTTTCTTATCATTTTAGTTGAAAAGACTTGTACAGTCAATTTGATTATACTTAAAAAGTTAAGGTAACAACCGAAGTTTATTTTACATTTTTAATTGAATTTCTTTAAAATTTTCCACCAGTTTGAAAACTCCTGGTATACAGAGTACTTTAATTTTGTATTCTGCGTAAGTCTACAAATTTGGAACAACATGAGTAAATTATTACAGATTTGTTTGCGGGTGAAATAACCTTTCATAGAATTGAGAAGTACTTAAGTTTTTTAATTGAAGTACAAGTATAGATAAATCTGGCCACCTGAGCTGTCACACCAGCTGAGCAATTGTTTCCCTCTCCAGACTGCCATCTCCAACCATCTGAGCAAACAAATCAATCCTGACCTGCACTCCAAACTTGTAAAAACCTCACAAACCCTCTCTTTCGACCCCCACCATTCATCAGTGGAATGGTACAGTCATCCTTTATTTCTTGCTCATAGCAGTATAAGACTGTCCCAACAACCATTCATTCATCTATAGAGATCCACATTTAAAAAATAAGTAAAAACACATCCCCAGACAAGATTCGGTCTGAAACATAACTCAGCTGTCTTAGCGTTTCCAGAAGGAGAGCAGAACTTTACAAAACCTTTCTGCAGATGAAAAAATAATCAACTCTGGAATTCAGATCTGTCTTTTTTCATCCAAATCCTGTGTTTTATTGAATGTATGTGGACAGTAGGGAAACATATTCATAGTGTGTGCATGATTTTGGTTTGGCAGTGGAATAATTCCCCATCTGTTCCTTTTTCATTAACGCTTGTGCCTTTATCACCACATTCTAGAACACTGTGCCAAAGCCAGATATTTTAATTTTCATGTCTGTTTTAACAATATGGCTGCAGTGACAAAAGATAGTACTGTGCTCCTACTATCTGCATGTACACCATATCCAATCCACGATAAAGTGACATTTTGACTATTGTTTGGTTTCTATTTTGCATAGCTCCGCCCACTTCAAATACACTTCTAAAGTTTGGAATAATTAGGATTTTTTTTAATGTTGTTGAAAGAAGTCTCTTATGCTTACCAAGGTGGAATTTATTTGATTAACAATACAAAAAAAAAAACAGTAATATTTTGAAATATTATTACAATTTAAAGGAAGCAGCCATTACTTTAGTCTTCAATCACATGACCCTTCAGAATTAATTTTAATCTTCTTACTATTGTTGTTGAAAGAAGTCTCTTATGCTTACCAAGGTGGAATTTATTTGATTAACAATACAAAAAAAAAAAACAGTAATATTTTGAAATATTATTACAATTTAAAGGAAGCAGCCATTACTTTAGTCTTCAATCACATGACCCTTCAGAATTAATTTTAATCTTCTTACTATTTTCGATGAACTGAAAGTTTTTGCTGCTTAATATTTTTGTCGAAACCGTGATACACTACCAAAACTTTAGGGTCAGAAACATTTTTTAAAGAAATTTATGTTTTTACTCAGCAAGGATGCATTAAATGAATCAAAAGTGAGTTAAATAAATGTATAATGTTTCAGAAGATTTCTATTTCAAATAAATGTGCTGTAACATGTAACAGGATTTCCACAGAAATATTAAGCAGCAAAAACCGTCCAACATTGAAAATAATTAAAACCATTATTAATTGAGTTATATACCAGTAATAACTGATAATAATTGAGAACATATTAGAATGATTTCTGAAGAATCATGTGACACGGAAGACTGCAGTAATGATGCCTTTAAATACAGCTTTAATATCACAGTAATAAATTACATTTAAACATATATTCAAATGGAAAACTATTCTTTTAATTTGTAATAATATGACAAACTTGCCAGTTGCACACTGTAGTGTGATGCTGAGTTGCTTAAAGATTAACAGTTATCTCACTAGTATAGTGACATTCACATGCATAGAAATTTTGTTCATAATTCATGCAATGCATGTGTAAAAGTCAAGATTAGGAAGCGTTAAAAACAGTACAAAGGCGCCTGCAGTTGAATTCCATTATTATACTTTACAAGGCCAGTTTTCAGGTTAGTGGCAGCAAGTCTTTGAAATTTTGATGGAGAAACTTAGCAGATAAATAAACATAAAAGCTATTGAATTATTGTTTTTACATGTTGGTCAGACAGCCGTTTAAATCTGGCAACACTAACAATAGTAAGTGAGGACACACATATTAATTGACATTGGAAAGTTGTTGCTTTGTACCTGGTTAAGACATGGTGTTGCTATTGAACTGATTTGTTGAAATCAGTGATAAAATGTAATACATTTCTGTTGTTTTCATTACCTTGAAATATGCAGATGGATTTTTTTTTTATTAAACTTTATAATTTATTTTTACAAATTGACTCAAACAAAGCAAAATGTCAAATTAAGGAAATGAAACACATTTTTGCGTCTACAAAGTTACTTCATAGCCATTATTTCTTAGTTTAATGAGGAGTTTTCCATCAGCACAGCTCAGACAAAAGCAGAACAGATGCTTGCAAATCTGCAGTGGGATCTGAGCCACATCTATCCCACTACCCAAATACAAACTCCCAGAATGCTCTCTGCTTGCGGCTTGTTTGAGCTTCTGTGTTCCAGTGCCCCTTCACCTGCCTGCAAGGACACCCAGTTTCCCGGTCAGTATGTAGATATATTACGCCATTTGTGTATTCCACTATAACCCTCTAATTGAAATAGTACAGTATATCCCACATCAATAGAAGCTGTATGTTGCTGGTCCTCAGCAGATGGATTTTTTCATAATAACTAAATCATATTTTAAAATCAAACTAAATATATATATTCTAATATATAATTTAATATATATAATTGTTATAAAATGTACTTATATACATGTATTGTAAGTATGTGAATATTTATAAAATAACATTTATTAAATGTATGTGATTTGTAAACAGAAACCAGAAAGTTATATTTTATTGTGATGACCTGAGCACTGAAAAAAGGCATAAAAGTATAATCATTAGCATAAAAACACATAAAAAAAGACGAGTTGTATGCCGTACTGCGTTGTGGTTTGTGTAGTAGTGCATGTATGTGCTTTTATGATTGCTGTCTCTTGAGAGTGCCCAGAATTAGGTCACTCACAGATGGATATATCAGCACCTGGAGTCTTCGAACAAAGCAAAAGTCTGCCTTTTGAAACGTATCATGGGACAGAATGTCTGAATCACAACAGTTTCCTGTGTAACAAATTCACAGCTAAGATTTAGAAAGACAGAGCAGAACTATTCCCATTATTATGCAGGATATGCTGATTATAACACAAACCCAGTAATGTTTATAACACACATTAATGCACATACTACATTCTCGCCATCAATGAAAGGAGTTATTTTCTTTCCTCTGCCAAATCTGCTAACTTTATTGACAAAGACAACTCTGATATAGATGTAGTAGACTTATACAAACTGAACACCCATGGTGGATCTTGTATTATCTTCCTGCACCTTTCTGTAGCATACGTATGGCCCAGTCAGTTTCGTTATCACTTTCAGAACTGATTCAGGAGCAGTGACGTAATCACCGATATTTTTAACAGTGTGACACAGTGGTGAGTCATTATGCAGGTGTTTATGCATCAAATGAGGCCATCAGATGAGGTCAGTCCCAAAACCTACAGTACCTAGACATCATAGACACTCTCCAGATCGCCCTTAGATATAGAGCCAAACACCTTTTCATAGTTCATTTACTTTGAAGTATGCTGGTGCATAAACTAGAGCAGCTGGGAAAAACAGTTTATTTGACATTCTGATCCCTTTTTCAAAATGGCTGTGGAGTGAATTGACTTTGACTGGTTCAGTTCTGTCCTGTAATGAATTTTGCATTAGCTATATGGCCATTAAGATTGTTTCAGAGGAGCAGATTATTAAACAGACTGGTCAGGTTTAACTAACTCTAATTAGCTTTAGTTTTTTTTGAAGAAAATTAATACTTTTATTGTGCAAGAACGGATTAAGTTGATCAAAAGTGACAGTAAATTGTTTTAAATTGGTGTTTCTATACCTCAACAAATCCTGAAAAACATGCTTAATGGTTTCCACAAAAATATGAAGCACCACAAGTGTTTTCAACATGAATAATAATAAGAAATTAAGGAGCAAATCAGCATATTAGAGTGATTTCTGAAGGATCATGTGACACTGGAGATTGGAGTAATGATGCTGAAAATTTAGCTTTGCTATCATAGGAATAAATAATATTTTAAAATGTATTAAAATAGAAAACAGTTATTTAAAATTGTAATAATGTTTCACAATATTACTGTTATTAATGTATTTTTGATCAAATAAGGAGTATAGGAGACTTATTACAAAAACGTTAAAAAAATATTACTTCAGACTCCAAACTTTTTTGGTAGTGAACATTAAGAGTTGCATTCTGACACATTCCATTACTGAAAGTAATTTGAAGTCTAGTAAAGAATGTTTCAGGCTATATTTGTTAATTAATATAATATTTTCAGATTAGTGAGTGCACAGAGGCTGTTGTTTAGTTCTCAACTCTTTTGTGCTATCGTGATGACACAAGAGGAACAAAAGGAGTTTCTTTACTTCCTCTATTACACAGGAAGCAGCATGCAGAGATCATTTCAGACTATTCTGTCTCAGTGTGTATGCATGTGTGTGTTTATAACCCCATAGACTGCTTTCGAGATATTCCTCTAGGCCTATAGAGATTTAAGCATAGACAAAACATATGTGTAAAGCTGCCTTAATGTCTGGATCTGCTCCCCTCATCGAACAGATCAAAAAAAGCAAGAAACGGACTGTCTGTGAGGAACGTGAAATCTGGGTCAAACTGGTCATGTTGACTTCGCCCCTCGCCGCGAGTTCGATCGGATCTGCGGTTTCCCTGGTGACGGACACTCTCTGGTCTTTCAGCCTGTTCTGTTTGGCACGCAAGGTCTCTTTGAATTGAATCCCCTCTAAGAAAACAGCCAAGATTTGCTCAAGACCAATCGCCACCTATCAGACGTCACAAATGATTTCCTATTTTATGAATGTTGTGTTTCCACAGTTTGGCGTCCTGCTTAGTTTAGTTCAGCTGGACGCGTCCCATGCCGAACCCCAAGACTTTGAATTGGGAATATTTTACTCTCCCCAAACCATGTGAATAATCCATATATAGTTGATGGCTGTTTGTCAGGCATATTATGTGTTGTGGGAAAAATACAGAACTGCTCAGGAATTTCACAAGAAGTTTTAACTTCCAGACAAAAGCGTGCATTGCGCACCTTGCATAAAGGACTGGATCACGAACAAAATATCACAAGTACCACAAACTGTAATCTGTTTGTTCTTAATGAACACTTGACATATTTATTTAAAAAACTGGCAGACATGTATAGTGCATTTAAATGTGTACACTTTATTAGTTTGCATGTTGTCTGGGAATCAAATTAATGACCTTGGCATTGCTATATTCAACCAGCTGAGCTAAATGTAAGTTGAAGGTAAATGTTTATGATATATTAAAGGTGACATATCATGAAAATCTGACTTTTCCAGGTTTAATGTTTTTAGCAGATACGAGCTGTAAAGCGCAGCTCTATTCTGGAAAAGGGGGCGGGGAGCAGCAGCTCATTTGCATTTAAAGACACCGGCCAGAAAAACAGCTTGTTTCTGCTTCCACTCAAAATATGCATTTTCAAAATTATATAATAAATGATCTGTGGAGTATTTTGAACTGAAACTTCACAGACACATTCTGGGGACACTAGAGACTTATATTACATATTGTAAAAAGGGGCATAATATGTCACCTTTAAATAAAATTCTTGTATCTAGTGTTCCATCAGCCTTATCGTGAGCTATTTTGTCAACACGTTTAAGTCGCTTGGTATAAACATGTATATAATCACGTGTATGTCCTAGGATATCGGTGGGATAATGCAAGATAATCTGGCCTCCAAAAAACATGGAAAGTCATTGTTACCTGACCCTGAAAATCAGTAGTTCAAAAATTCAATTCAATTAAATAAAAAATGACAGTAAATGCATAAGGTTACAAAAGATTTATTTTTCAAATAAATACTGTTCTTTTGAACTTTCTATTCATCAAAGAATCTTGAAATACAAAATATGAAGCAGCTTAACTGTCTTTAACATTGATATTGATAAGAAATGAGGAGCAAGTCAGCATAGTATTAGAATGATTTCTGAAGGATCATGTGACACTAAAGACTGGAGTTATGATGCTGAAAATTCAGCTTTGCGTCATTTGAATAAAATGCATTTTAAAATATATTCAAATAGAAAAGTTATTTTAAATTGTCATAATATTTCACAATATTACTGTTTTTTACTGTATTTTGATCAAATAAATACGGACTTCTTTCAAAAACATGTAAATACTGTACTTACTGACCCCAAACTTTTTTTCATCTTGGGTGGTTGTTAGGTTGTTTCTAGGGTGTTTGGGTGGTTGCTAGGTGAAAAAAACGTGCAAACTGAGTAAAATAATCATTCAGTTGAATATTAGTGAATGGAGAACTGAAAACCACTAAATTTAATCCTTCAAATGACTTAAATACAACATGACACCACAGGTATATTTTCCATCTGAGCTAAGATGTATTTCCTGACTCCTGCCTTTTGTTAATCGTAAGAACAGGAGAATGAAATTACTTTTAGCTCGCATTTATTGCATAATATCTGAAAATAGATATTGATTTGTTTTCGGCATTGGGTTTATTTAAAAAAAACAAAAACAAAACTGAACAGTTAGTTCAGATGTCAAATAGTTTTTTTTTTTTTTTGCATTCAAGGTGCCTGTAATATCATACAGCGCACAATGGCTGTATGTGAATCCACTCATTTCTACTCACTCTTTCCACTGATTTTCCTTTCGTTTTCTGACCTTGTACAACATTGAGATGTGAAGTTACTTGCAAAAGCAGCAGCTAAAGACTGATAGACAGCTGGAATTTCACATCCGTGTGGTAGAGTGACACTGGATGCTCCACTTTGTTTAACTCCAAACCAAAAATATGTCTCTCTTCTGGAAACTGACAGCCGCTGATGTCTTGCCAGCAGAAAAACTTCACTTTTTTGTTATTTTTAAAGCCCTTTAAATATGTGACCTGTATCTAAACACTTACACAGGTGGTGAATCACTGAATACTCTCAACAGCCATGTTCAGTTTTGTTTGGATAGAAAAGAGGAGGAAAGTTGAAAGAGAAACAAAACACCCTATTGTGCTTTACTGCAAGACTTCCTGCTGATAATCAAGCGTACAATGTGGCCCACGCCAGGTGCTGTTTGTCAGTCTTACATACGCCAGAACTCATGCCACCTGACACAATGAAGTTTTGTCTACAAACTTGTTGCACTGATTAGTTTAAGAAATCTATTTAATTCTATTTAAAAAGTCTTTGAAATTCTAAAATAACAAATTGAATTGAATATGTGTCAGCATATGTGGCAGTGCCATGGTTCACCCAAAAATTAAAATTTGCTGAAAATGTACTCTCCCTCAGGTTATCTAAGATCTAGATGAGTTTGTTTCTTCATCACTTGCTCCCAGATGGATCCTCTGCAGTGAATAGGTGCCGTCAGAGCTGATAAAAACATCGCAATAATCCATAAGTAATCCACACGACTCCATAACCATAAATAGTGGTTTCATTCTCTGTTATTGTTCTCCACTAATAATAGTTTTCATAGTTTGGTCAATGTACAATATGAATTCCAACCATCAAGCAAAGATCACTTACAGTAGTAAATATGGCATGTGTGGCTCGAGCAGCATGTGCAGTTTACTTACAGCAGTTTTCGGACCCTCATAAATAATGCTGACATGTGTTATGAGAGGTGTGTGTTGTGTATCTGACATCACATGGTCTGCAGTGAGAGTGCATTTTGGTCATCATGTATAATAATGTCTATACAGGCCCAGGATATCTGCTCATGCCATTAGTAAAAGTGAAAACTTGATTGTGTGTTCACATTTGAATACACACACACACACACACACACACACAAAGACATATATAACATTGTCAGATCAGCTAAGATGATAGAAAAACCTGGTGTAGTTGGCCGTGAGTCCCAAAAGATCCTTTTATTTCTCTGGATATGTAGGCCAGAAAATATAGTTTACCTTCATGTTCCAGATGAGAGAAACATTTAAGATCTTTAAATAACACCACAAAAATCTGATAAAATAAAATCAGTTCCCATTCAGTCAGTCACGTTCTACGTTACGTCAGTGACTGACGAATTGGGATCTCGCACCCCGCCCCGCAGCGTGGGTATAAAAGGAGAGCGCGTGCAAATGCACATCAGCTTTTCACTTCGGAGCCGAGCCTTCTCAGGACGAATCTTCGCGAGTGTTTGGAAGAAACAGCTGGCGTTGGTGTTACGGCGCGTCAGCGGGGGTTGCCATTCAGGGATATGGTGCTCAGTCACCTCAGCCAATTGGGGCTTCGGGTCAACTGGGAAAGGAGCAAACTCTCTCCGGTGCAGAGGATCTCTTTTCCTCAGCATGGAGCTGGACTCGGTCAACCTCTCAGCACGTCTCTCAGTAGAGCGTGCGCAGTCGATGCTGAACTGCCTGGGGTCCTTCCAGTGCAAGACAGCGGTTCCACTGAAACAATTTCAGAGGCTCCTGGGGCATATGGCATCCACACGCACGCCAACTGTCATTGGCTTGTTTAGTTTACACTCAAAGGTGATTGGGCTCTCGGGCAAGATCCCAATTCGTCAGTCACTGACGTAACGTAGAACGTGACTGACTGAATGGGAACGTCTAGGTTGCTGCGGGGCGGGGTGCGCGTGGCGAAACACGCACGCCAACTGTCATTGGCTTGTTTAGTTTACACTCAAAGGTGATTGGGCTCTCGGGCAGGATCCCAATTCGTCAGTCACTGACGTAACGTAGAACGTGACTGACTGAATGGGAACGTCTAGGTTGCTGCGGGGCGGGGTGCGCGTGGCGAAACACGCACGCCAACTGTCATTGGCTTGTTTAGTTTACACTCAAAGGTGATTGGGCTCTCGGGCAAGATCCCAATTCGTCAGTCACTGACGTAACGTAGAACGTGACTGACTGAATGGGAACGTCTAGGTTGCTGCGGGGCGGGGTGCGCGTGGCGAAACACGCACGCCAACTGTCATTGGCTTGTTTAGTTTACACTCAAAGGTGATTGGGCTCTCGGGCAAGATCCCAATTCGTCAGTCACTGACGTAACGTCTCCGTTCCCTCCTTCAGGGAACGAGGGTTACACAAGTAACCTAGACGTTATATCTAACAACTTAAGCTAAAAAACATGACCGGACTTTAACCGCAATACGTCTGCATTACACAAATCAGTCTTGTAAAATTCATTCTCTTTCATGTTCCCCATCAAATTCCCATTCCATGTGATGTTTGATTGACTTCACCAGTAATATGTAATCACAGCTGTAATTTTAGCTGTTTCACTTTCTGTCACTGATAATGTAATGAAGTATTTTCCCGTCAGCTGTGTGGGGGCACTCATGATCCCTGTGTCCTTTTGGTGGGGCTTCCTGAGAAATCATGATTTATGGAAAATACAGTTTATGTATTGCATTGTAAATCATACAATAGAGTCCTGACCATGAGATAATTATGTTTTTGAAATCTAATCTATCAGGATGTGGATGGAATTTTTCTTTTCTTTTCTTGATCAGTTGTCTTAGTCTTCGTTATATACTACACAAAAATATAACCACTGATAAATTCTGAATGATATACTACCACAGTACTTGTACTATTATTGCACACCATGTGCCATAATGCAAAGTGCTCAACTTGTCCTCTCATTTCTAGTGTGATGCTTAAAATTGAATAATTTCTTGGACTGCCTAAAGAGAAGACATTTATGCATAAATATAGGTTCAAAATACAAAAAGGTCATTAATTCATAAGGTTTAAAACTAGACAACACTCACTAAATTGAACATTGTTTTGAAGATAGCTGTAAGATTAAACGATAGCAATGACAATTTATTGCATTTATACTGTTATCATTTTTACAAGTTCACAAAGAAAAATTCCAGACAACTACGTTATGGCATTTAATTCAATTCAGTTCAATTCAATTCAATTCAATTCAATTCAATTCAATTCAATTTAATTTAATTTAATTTAAAATTTAATTTAAAATTTATTTTAAATGTATTTAAAATAAACAAAATATTAAATAAAAGAAATTAAATATTAAATGATTTAAATATTAAGTTAAATTAAAGTAGCCCATCACATCATATTAAGAAAGTAAACTGGGTCCATTTAACTTCCTGTTGACTGCATGCACCTTGTTCAACATTATGGCTGATAGTCAAGGTTGAATCTTGGTTAAAGCTGTAAACTTTCACCTACAAAGCCAGATCTTTAACCGTTGTGGCATAGAAAATATGAGAATATCACAACGTCACAGCTGTGAGTATTGTGAAAACACACTCGGTGTGATGATGTGGTCAGTGTGTGGATGCGTTTGTTGTTTTTGTGTGGTGTGTTATCTTGCAGAGCTACAGAAGGCCTAGTTTCAGTGGGTTGTTCTTAACCAGAATATTCTACAATGTGGACTTTATGCTGGATTTATGAGGGTTCATGAGGCCTCTGGGACCGTGGAAACGGGTGACACAGGACAACTTTGTTGCTCTAGTATGCGTGAGGAGCCTCTCTGTGAGCTTTCCAATGAGCTCAAGGGCAGGTTTGGCTTTCGTAAAGTGAGTCTAGATGTGTATGTGATGCCATTCTGTGAAATTCACACTCCAGTGCAGAATGCCGGCCTCCACCTTGCCCTATAATACTCAACAAACACATGGACAAGAGGTCTTTTTCCTGCCTGGATTCTTGACCATCCTGAATGAACGGAGAGATGGGATGAGTGACACCACATCTTCTTGGAAAACTTTGTGTGATCTTCAGACGTTCAGGGAAAGTCCTGCTGGCACGTTGGAATGATTTATTGCGCTGTGACGTTTTAAATGATGATGTCGTTGCAGGTGCTACCAAATGTGAAAAATGCAAGTGCCAGATCTTCATCCATCTGCGGAGATGGTGAGGAATGGGAAAAAATTAAATAACTGCCGCAGATGTCCTAAAATTTTCCATTTTCTTTTAGTTGAAAACTGCAGTTTATCTCCAATCAGCAGCTCCCAAAAGCTGCTAATGTCATGTGAAATATGACCACCGTTTCTCCACAAAGACATAACTTTGGATGACTGGCAGGATATAGTACATACTGCACAGGCATTTAGGCAGCGATTTGTGTGTGCTAGTCAGTATATGCATGTGTGCATATACAGTAAGTAATGTGCGACTGTTTTACAATCCCAGACAGATAAACCAAACTACTGCCGCTGTATGCTTTCTGGATTGGAATACTGTCAGGAATGTGTATTTCTCTTTCTCTTCCTCTTTGTCTTAAAGTGAGGCATTTACAGCTTTTGACCTGTAAGCACAACCAGCACTGGCTAAGACTCACTGGAGCTGCTGCTTTTGTGAAAGAGTTTCCACAGTTTCATTGTGCCAAATGACCTGGAGACGGTGTTGTAGTATTAATGTGGAAGTATGGCTTTACAAATATTTAGTTTTGTTTGTTTTTGGAATGAGTTTAAGCTCAAATTAATGAGAAAAGAATCACCAACCTCCAAAGCTGCTTAACAAATGTTAATTAATCTCACACTAATTACACAGACCACCTGATCCTGTCTGATCCATTCATTATTGAGTTTATGTGTGTGTGTTTTATATGTGCATGTAGTTTGTCATATGTCTTTAAATATTATTTTTAAATTAATTTCATTTTATTCAATTATCATTTTATTGAGATTTTCTTCTTCTTAATAATAACAATAATAATAATATAAAAAAAGACAATAACAAGATCAAAATAAATGTAATTATTATATTTAAATAATATGTTTAAATAGAGTAATAAAATATAAAAAAATATTTGTATAAATTATTTAAAAACAAAAATAGGGACGCACCAAATTTTTATTTATCAGCTGATATTAGTGTTATTTTTTTTATCAGTACTTTTCACAAAAAAATTTCACAGTTTATTAAAAGTAAACATACAATATATTTATTTTATTTTGCTAGTCAACATGAAAGTGTTTTTGGCTGATATTGAATACTGAATTGTTGATGCTTGATTTTTTTATTTATATGAAATAGTTGGGAGTGTCGTTGAGATGTTCCCCCCCCCCCCAAAAGAAATACAATTTCTTGTGCATTTGACATCAACATCTGGCGTGGTGAATGTGTGTGTGTGTGTGTGTGTGTGTGTGTGTGAGCATTTTTGTTCATGTGTGCGTCTCATGGTGTAATCAGTGCTATTAATGAGCATCTGTAATTAACAATCAACCAAATCATTCACTCCTTCTTCTGTTTTTTTTAATGATCTTTTTTCATTCAAGTCTCTGCTTTTGTCTCCTCCTGTTAAAACAATAAAACAACCACCTCGTCCATCTCTGTCAGGTGAAGTTCATCTATCAAGCTGTGAAGCAATAGCTCATCAAATTTGCAGACGCCTTCTAAACATCTAAAGTTAAATCAGATTCTTTCTCCAGCCGTTTGAAAAGAGCACATTTGGTCTTCTGGCAGTGGTGAGGATCAACCAGAGAACCCCACTTGAAAGGGTTTGGTTAGACCAAAACAGTCCAAGTCCAGATGATTCTGCTTTGAGAACGGCTCGGTGGACCTCCTCTTCCTCACCGCATGGATTGTTCCGGAACAGCTAAATCCAAAGATGGCTTGTAAAAGGCCACAAATAATACTTTGAGTTCCTCTCCCATAATTCATCATGAAATGTTTGTCTGAAGGTGATGAATGACATTACGATGTTGTTTTCTTTGACCGAGCCAAATTGACTCTCCTTTAATCACATTCACTGTTATTCGACTCCTTTTTTTTTTATACAGGATGACTAAATCCATACTGAAACCCCAAAAATTAGACATAGTTGAGTGTAAGTGATCCTCTGTGGCGGACTGCTAAAAGCCTTCATATTTCACTGGCTGAGTCATTGGGCTGCTCGACTCGTTTTAGATGCCAGTGAGGTACGGGCCACACCATCCAACACACATGCCCAAGAGTTTAAGAGTTTAGTGTGTTTGATAGCTGACAGCTTGGTTACTTATTTGGAAGTTGATGCTGAAGCTTCTTAAAAGTATGAAAATGTGTTATTCTGAAAGTTTCTAAAGATTCTTCCCTTTGCTGTAATTTTGAGGTGCACTTGCATGCCAGTGCCATGTTTGACGTTCATGATGGCATGCACTATGTTTTGTTGCATGTAAGAGTAAATGATGTGACAAAGGGGTATGTTTTTCAACAAATAGCAGCCTCAATTTCTGTCCATTTCTCACACAAGGACATAGTATGGCTTCAGAAGACTTTGAATGTAGTGCACTATCGTTCAAAAGTTTGGGGTCAGTAAGATATTTTTCATGTTTTTGAAAGAGGGGTGCTTTTAAAAAGAACTGTTTTCTCTTTGAATATGGATTAAAATGTAGTTTATTCCTGTGATGCAAAGTTGAATTTTTTTTTGCATCATTACTCCAGTCTTCAGTCTCACACGATCCTTCAGAAATCATTCTAATATTCTGATTTGCTGCTTAAGAAACATTTCTTATTAGTATTATTATGTTAAAAACAGTTGTGCTGCTTAATATTTTTTGTGGAAACTGTGATCTTTCAGGAATATTTAACAAGTAGAAAGTTCAAAAGAACAGCATTTAATTGAAGTAGACTTATTTTGTAACTTTTGTAAATACTTTACTGTCACTTTTGATCAATTTAATGCATTCTTTCTAAATAAAAGTTCATTTCTTTCAATAATAATAATAATAATAATAATAATAATCTTACTGACCCCAAACTTTTATGCATATGGCCTGTATGGACAAATTTTATTGTGTTTTTCTTTTTTGCAGATTAATAACACCCGTTCACTTTCGTTTTGTAGTAAAGAGCAGCTTGGACTTCAAAATATATGATGGTGAGTAAATAACAGTGGTGGCTCAAGGATTTTTTTGTTGGGGGTGCTAAGGGGGGGGTGCTTAATAGTTCAGAGGGGGTGCTAAAAACGAATTAAATTGAGTGAAAAAAATGAACGCCTATAAGCTTCAGCTATCTAAATTTCAGCATGCAAATTCAGCCACCTTGTATTTTCTGTGGTATAAACTTCTCATATGCCACTGTTATTAGTCATATAACTTTAATGTCAACTGCCAAACATGACACTTACAAATAAATACAATTTATGAACGCACATAGAAAAGAGAGAAAGTATGGGATTTTTTTCTTAATTTTAATTTATTGTTTTTACACATATCGATTTAGTCATTTTTTATGACCATCAAGTGTCAATCACTCTCAATGCCAACTAGCAGGAAAACATGGTAAATTCCAACCATTTTTACAATAGATAAAGTGCCGACAATTCATACAACTATTTCCACACAGAGGCATAGCGGACGGGCACGCACTGTGGGGGGCCCCACGATAACCTCCCCGTGCTGAGATGCATCGTATCATGCGTCGACGTTGGCCAGAGATATTGTCAAAACAAAGCATCAAAAATTGGCAATTTTAAGAGGATTAACATTTCCTATTAATGTAGACCTGTTACATTCTTCTTATTATTAGGCCTGTTATTATTATTAGGTTACTTTTATTATTAAATTACATGAAATTATTGCGCCGCAATAATTTCATAGCATCACCACATGACGCGCTGTGAGGATAATTAAAATTTAGACTATTAGCGTACTCATTGAAAATGTTTTTAAAAAGTTTTTTTAAACAGGTCTATTAATTTATACAGTTGAATTATAGGCCTGTAATTAAAATTATTAACATTGCAGTCATCAGTGAAAATTAAGAGCAGCTTTATTTCGTGCACAGATTTTCAACAACATGTTTAACGCGTTTAGAAAAACAACATGTTTAACGCGAAATACGTTTCTTCTCAGAGAATATGCGCCGCTAATGCAGCGTTAGAAAGCTCCGCTAGTTTTTTTTACTTTCACTTTCTCTATTATTTAATTTTGTTTAGGTTTTTAATGTTTATTTTTCAATGTTAATGAAAGTGACACCAAAAAACAGGAACATCATTAGGAAATCCTTGGGGGGACTGTGCCGGAGCTAAACAAGTTTCTGATGGGGCTATAGCCCCGTCAAGCCCCGCCCTAGCGCCGCCACTTGTAAATAATGACAGAAGTGCATTTTTGGTGAACTATTGCTTTGAGCTACCTGACTTTATATCTATCAGTGGATCTTTCTTTATATGCAGAGCAGCAGTTGCTGAGGACCTGTTAAATCAATCAGCTCAGAATGAGAGCTACTGTTCCAAAGCACGCACCATGACTTTTTCCAACACACACAGCTCTGTTCTATTTCAGTGTTCCAGCACTGTACATTTGAGGCTTTGCTGATGAATCCCCATTTACACGTGAACATCTATCTTAGATGATCTGATCACAAGTGCAATGTTTCAATGGACAAAAACTTTTGGATTGGGATTTGGAAACATGCATTTGCTTTCCAAATCCTAAGTCCAAAACTTTTTGTACTTGGAAAACATTTGTACACAAATAAAAATGCATGAATATCACTATGTTCCACTGCTATTCAAAAGTGTTTTTTTTTTTAGTTTTTGAAAGAATGTTCTCAAAGGCTGCATTTATTTGATTAAAAATAAAAACAGTAATATTGTGAAGTATTATTATAATTTAAAATAATTGTTTTGTTGTTTTTCTGCTTAATATTTTTTTGTGAAAACCGTAACTTTTTGAATGAATAGAAAGAACAGCATTTATTTGAAATATAATATTTACTGTCACTTTTGATCAATTTAAGGCGCCAATCAGACAGAACGTGTTTTTTTGCAGTGAAAGGCACCTTTTTAAAAATTGTTTTCTATTGGCAGTGAGGCCCTGGACGCCTCGCATTTTAGTCGCCTGCTGCGCCTCACGTTTTTGTAGGAGCGCTCTGAGCGCCTGAAGTTGAAAAAAAAAATAACGCTGAGCAGAAAAGCATCCAACGTCATTCGTGTTTTTTTTCCCATTGTTCAATCGAATGAATGGAGAGGCGGGCCTTGCGTTGTGGTGACGGAAGTTTACAGTCGCTTGGATGGAGGAGAAACTTGTGGTGGCTGTCACGGGTTATCTAGAGCTGTATTTTCTTACAGATCTGTCTGATTGGTGCCTTACTAAATGGAGCTAAAACATTTATTAAAAAAAATAATAAATACTTGCTTACCCCTCACTATTGAATAGTAGTATACATCACAAATTCAAACAAAGTTAACTTTAAAAACATATACAAATTTGTGACACTTTGTGGTTGTAAAAATGTGTTTATATGCAGAGCAGCAGTTGCTGAGGACCTGTTAAATCAATCAGCTCAGAATGAGAGCTACTGTTCCAAAGCACGCACCATGACTTTTTCCAACACACACAGCTCTGTTCTATTTCAGTGTTCCAGCACTGTACATTTGAGGCTTTGCTGATGAATCCCCATTTACACGTGAACATCTATCTTAGATGATCTGATCACAAGTGCAATGTTTCAATGGACAAAAACTTTTGGATTGGGATTTGGAAACATGCATTTGCTTTCCAAATCCTAAGTCCAAAACTTTTTGTACTTGGAAAACATTTGTACACAAATAAAAATGCATGAATATCACTATGTTCCACTGCTATTCAAAAGTGTTTTTTTTTTTAGTTTTTGAAAGAATGTTCTCAAAGGCTGCATTTATTTGATTAAAAATAAAAACAGTAATATTGTGAAGTATTATTATAATTTAAAATAATTGTTTTGTTGTTTTTCTGCTTAATATTTTTTTGTGAAAACCGTAACTTTTTGAATGAATAGAAAGAACAGCATTTATTTGAAATATAATATTTACTGTCACTTTTGATCAATTTAAGGCGCCAATCAGACAGAACGTGTTTTTTTGCAGTGAAAGGCACCTTTTTAAAAATTGTTTTCTATTGGCAGTGAGGCCCTGGACGCCTCGCATTTTAGTCGCCTGCTGCGCCTCACGTTTTTGTAGGAGCGCTCTGAGCGCCTGAAGTTGAAAAAAAAAATAACGCTGAGCAGAAAAGCATCCAACGTCATTCGTGTTTTTTTTCCCATTGTTCAATCGAATGAATGGAGAGGCGGGCCTTGCGTTGTGGTGACGGAAGTTTACAGTCGCTTGGATGGAGGAGAAACTTGTGGTGGCTGTCACGGGTTATCTAGAGCTGTATTTTCTTACAGATCTGTCTGATTGGTGCCTTACTAAATGGAGCTAAAACATTTATTAAAAAAAATAATAAATACTTGCTTACCCCTCACTATTGAATAGTAGTATACATCACAAATTCAAACAAAGTTAACTTTAAAAACATATACAAATTTGTGACACTTTGTGGTTGTAAAAATGTGGAATATTTCAGAGTAGGGCTGCACGATAAATCGAAATGGAATCAAAATGTTCTGTCGCGATTCGATAGAAGCTGCGATTGTCGTGTATATCTTTCTGTGAAGCACGGTTCTGTGATCAGCAGTAAATCTCCATCTAAAGGCCAGAGGGCGCTCTCGCGCGGAAACTCCAAATACGCCTCGCAGTAGAAACCCAGAAAATGCCGATAGCAGTAGCTGGATAAACAGAAGATTTAACTGCTTTTATTGATTCAAAGTGACTAATAAACACACGATTATGACAATATATGGTTTATCTGAGTTATTATTATTATAATTTTCATTAAAATAAAGTATATTTATAATGCCTTTATCACTGCTTAGAATACTATGAAATATGTTGCGTGCCTTATTCTGTGTAAGAAGCCACATCATCTCACAGAAGGATTTATTTAGGATTTAGGACACAGAACACTCGACTGACGTTATGAAGTGAGTTTGGAGTAAAAATCTGTTATTAAATGTGGTATTTTCACATGCTTTCAGATGGCGCAGCATTTACTACACAGAGCCGTAGTGCACTGAGAAGCTATGCAAACAGCTGTCATTATTATAATGAACGAATAATATCGTCTGCGATTTTTTTTTTTGCGTAACTTGTCAGTGAACTACGGCTCTGTGTAGTAAATGCTGCTCCATCTGAAAGCATGTGATGATGATTTACTGCTGATTACAGAACCAGCTTTACTAACAAAATGCGCATGACAATCACATTCGATTAATCGTGCAGCCCTATTTCAGAGCATGATACAAAATACTTTTTGGAGCCACAGCACATGCATAAAACTTTATGGAATATGCCTGAAATCACTTGACACATAATTCACATTAAATAAAAGTGTCTGCTAAATGAATAGATGTTCATTATTTATTTGTAGATCATATGAAGTATCGGTTCTTCCAGTAATCTCTGCAGCTCTGCACTGTGCTTTTTATCCTTATTCATCAGGATGCAATCGAACACCACAAGGACAAACAGAGGCAGAGAGAGCATTCGACAGAACCGTGACTCCGGACCCCTGGGATGCCCTCCTGCTGAAGATGTGAGACTGTGAGGTTATTTTAAGCAGTACATCGAAGCTCATTCTGAATGCAAAGAGACGAGGTGAGAGGACAAAGCCAGCAGGTGAGTAGAATAAGTCAAGTCACCTTTATTTATATAGCGCTTTTAACAATACAGATTGTGACAAAGCAACAACATTTCAGAAGGGAGTTTAAAAGCAGCTTTTTCCAGCTCAGTTTGCCACTGCAGGCCCATTGACCAGAATCATTTCCACTCTTTTTGACATTCACAATTAAACAGCCTGTTTTTGTTACTATGGAAGCTTGTTTCAGCCAAGGAATAAAAAAAAAAGGTAATTGCATATTTTGATCTCACAATTCTGACTTTTTTTCTCACAACTGCCAGTTTACAATTCAGACTTTTTCTAAGATATAAACTCAGAATTGCAAGATATAACTTGCAATTCTGAGAAGAAATGCCAGAATTGTGTGATATAAACTTGTAATTGTGAGGAAAAAAATCTGAATAGTGACATGAAAAAGTTGCAATTACCTTTTTAAATGTATTATGATGGAAACTCAGGTGAGAATTGCGGGATGTGAACTCAGAATTCTGAGGAAGAAACTATATAAACTATCAATTCTGCAAAAGAAAGGTCAGAAATGTGAGATATAAACCTGCAACTGCAAGGAAAAAAAGTCAGAATTGCAACATAAAAAGTCGCTATTATCTTTTTTTTTTTTTTTATTCTGTGGGGGAAACAAAAAACGGAATTGCGAGAGGTCAACTCAGAATTCCAAGAAGAAAGTCAAAATTATGAGATGCAAACTCAGAATTCTGAGGGGAAAAAGATATGACCTGCAATTCTGAAAAGAACTGTCCAAGTTGTGAGAAAAAAAGTTGCAATTACCATTTTAATTGTTTTATTCAGTGGTGGAAACAGAAAAACAAAATTGAGAGATGTGAACTCAAAATTCGGGAAAAAAAAGTCAGGATTGCGAGATGTAAAATTGCAATGGCGAGTTTATAACTTGCAATTCTGAGGAAAAAAGAACGAATCATGATATGTGAATCATAATTCTGAGAAAAAAAAGTCAAATTTGTGAGATGTGAACTAAGAATTCTTTTTTATTCCGTGTTGAAACCAGAAAAACAGAATTGCTAGATAAACTCCTTCTGTTTTTAGTAAGCATCCATGTGCTACTGTCCCTTTAAGACTTCTAGATTTAACTGACCTGTTTTGGTAGTCATTTCAAGTTTGGTTTATTTGAAACAATACATTGTGAAAAGCGCTATAAACAGTAGATTAACAGAAGATCATTCCCAGTCTTCAAACAAAATGAAACAGTGGCACAGTCTACATTAGGACACGTCTCATTAGAGAAAATCATTCATATTTTAAAAACGACTTCAAAGGGACCTGACATCAGATACGGATTGTTTGAGTTGCCTGCTGTGATATATATCGAGACTCCAGCATGACTGTCGTGCACTAACATAGCATGCTTCTGTGCACCTCTATGCTGGATGCCTTGCAAAAGGTTTCATTCCTGGCTTGCACTTCTGGAGCACAAAGGGAAAAGAGGAATCTTGCCCTCATCCATCATGCCAAGCCCTGCCACAAAAGAGCTTCATTTAGGAGGCTTTAGACCCTGCCAGCTTGAGTGTTGGTTGCTGCAGCCTGTAATTTGCAGCCATGCGGATACTGGAGTGCTTTTTCTAGCCAGTGACAACAGTGTGAACGCCCAGACTGAGCCTTGTTTTTCTCAGGCGTGGAATAATTGTGTTTACCGGAACATTTAGCATGTGGCACAGATGGATTGTTACATTAGCTCTAGACAAGATGTTGAATAGCCAAATGACCTTCATTTTTTCCCCTTGCAGAAATAAGAAACTGGCACAAACAAACAAACAAACAAACACACAAACACATACACACACACACACGCACTTACAAGAATGAGATTTCAACTAAATTGTTTGTGAAATTTTATACTGTTATATACTGTTATATCAAAAAACTAAATTAAAATATATATTCACAATATATACGTAAAAGAAATAATATATATACAGTATATATACAGTATATATGAATAGTGAGATGAAAATGTTGCAATTATATAATGCACAATATCGGTCAAAGGTTTGGAATAATACTATTATATATAGAATATATAATGAATAATTACACCCCAAGGGTTGAAATTAAATTAATTAATTCATATTTTATGTTTTTAAAAGTCTCTTATGCTCACCAAGGCTGTTCTATAAAAATACAGTAAAAACATTGATATTATGAAATATTATTACAATTTTAAAAAACTGTTTTCTTTTTTAATATATTTTAAAATGTAATTTATTCCTGTGATGCAAAGCTGAATTTTCAGCATCAGTGTCACACGATCCTTCAGAAATCATTCTAATGCCGATTTGCTGCTTAAGAAATATTTCTTCTTATTATCAATGTTGAAAACAGTTGTGCTTCATATTTTTATATTTTATGTACGTGATACATTTTCATCAGGATTCTTTGATGAATAAATTTCAAATGAACAGCCTTTATTTAACATAGAAATCTTTTTTTAACATGATAAATGTCTTTACTGACACTTTTGATCAATTTAATGCATCATTCGTGAATAAAATCTATGAATTAGTATTTAAAAATATTATAAAATTATAAATTATAATATTTTAAAATTCTTTAGTATCACTGACCCCAAGCGTTTAAACAGTAGTGTATGTTTATCATTTTAATTTAAATAAAACATTTAATTCACATTAAAAATTCACATTTATTATTTAATTCACATTTGTAATTGCAAATACGAAATATAAAATGATATATATTTTTGTGTTTAATATTAATTGTTTGTGCATTAAATTTCAATTGAACTGAAGGATTTGGCCACCCAGAACACACTACACTCTTAAAAATAAAGGTGCTTCACGATGCCATAGAAGAACCTTTTTGTCTAAATGGTTCCATAAAGAACCTTTAACATCTGAAGAACCTTTCTGTTTGACAAAACGTTCTTTGTGGCGAAATAAGGTTCTTCAGATTACAAAAAGGTAAGAAAGAGATGGTTCTTTAAAGAACCTTTGACTGAATGGTTCTTTGTGGAACCAAAAATGGTTATTCTATGGCATTGCTTGAAGAACCTTTTGAAGCACCTTTATTTTTAAGAGTGTAGTGCCCATTTATGAATAGTAACACAATAAATACTCCGAATTCCTCAGTAAACCAAATAGCAAAAAATCAGTGCTTTTCTTTGACCATTGTATTGGATGTGAAAAAGGGGCATCTCTGTATTCATCATGCATGAATAGAAGCATTGTGTACAGTATCCAGGTGCTGAGGTCTTTCAATAGTTTGCCGAGCTAATAAACAAACAGATCTGAAAATGATACAAGCTCAAAGCAGATTGAGCTTTATATCCAATAATGACGGTTTCAAAGAGTCAGCAAGCAGGCTGTGGATGTATCATAGTTTATAGTTTATCTGATCTCTTATGCTCATTACTGTTTTGGGGAAGTCATGGCCTAATGGCTAGAGAGTCGAACTCATAACCCAAAGGTTGCGGGTTCGAGTCTTGTACCAGCAGGGATTGTAGGTGGGGGAGTGAATGCACAGCGCTGTCTCCCACCTTCAATACCACGACTGAGGTGCCCTTGAGCAAGGCACCGAACCCCCAACTGCTCGCCGGGCGCCGCAGCATAAATGGCTGCCCACTGCTCTGGGTGTGTGTTCACTGCTGTGTGTGTGCACTTTGGATGGGTTAAATGCAGAGCACTAATTCTGAGGATGGGTCACCATACTTGGCGACAAGTCACTTCACTTTTTTTAAAATCAGTAATATTTAAGAACCTTTTTGTCTAAATGGTTCCATAAAGAACCTTTAACATCTGAAGAACCTTTCTGTTTGACAAAACGTTCTTTGTGGCGAAATAAGGTTCTTCAGATTACAAAAAGGTAAGAAAGAGATGGTTCTTTAAAGAACCTTTGACTGAATGGTTCTTTGTGGAACCAAAAATGGTTATTCTATGGCATTGCTTGAAGAACCTTTTGAAGCACCTTTATTTTTAAGAGTGTAGTGCCCATTTATGAATAGTAACACAATAAATACTCCGAATTCCTCAGTAAACCAAATAGCAAAAAATCAGTGCTTTTCTTTGACCATTGTATTGGATGTGAAAAAGGGGCATCTCTGTATTCATCATGCATGAATAGAAGCATTGTGTACAGTATCCAGGTGCTGAGGTCTTTCAATAGTTTGCCGAGCTAATAAACAAACAGATCTGAAAATGATACAAGCTCAAAGCAGATTGAGCTTTATATCCAATAATGACGGTTTCAAAGAGTCAGCAAGCAGGCTGTGGATGTATCATAGTTTATAGTTTATCTGATCTCTTATGCTCATTACTGTTTTGGGGAAGTCATGGCCTAATGGCTAGAGAGTCGAACTCATAACCCAAAGGTTGCGGGTTCGAGTCTTGTACCAGCAGGGATTGTAGGTGGGGGAGTGAATGCACAGCGCTGTCTCCCACCTTCAATACCACGACTGAGGTGCCCTTGAGCAAGGCACCGAACCCCCAACTGCTCGCCGGGCGCCGCAGCATAAATGGCTGCCCACTGCTCTGGGTGTGTGTTCACTGCTGTGTGTGTGCACTTTGGATGGGTTAAATGCAGAGCACTAATTCTGAGGATGGGTCACCATACTTGGCGACAAGTCACTTCACTTTTTTTAAAATCAGTAATATTTATAAAACAGAGTTGCATTTCACAGATGCAATAAACGGACATGATATTTATGGCTGTGTTCTTTATAAAGGAATAATTCACAAACTTCTGAAGCAAATTTAGCAAAACAGAATAGCAGCACTTCAAAGTCTCACAATCCAGTTTAAGCAACCTCAAAATGAGCTGGAATAGCCCTGCAGTATGAGTAATTCATTTAAGTCATTTTTCTTTAGTGGAAACATGCCTCTTTTCTATGTAATTTAGGCTTATTATAGAAATATATAAACTATGAAAGTAGTCCATATAATATTTCAAGTCATCTGAAGCCATATGATATTTTTATGAGGAAAAGACTGAAAATGAAATCGTCTCTTCTGCCATGATTTATTTACTGGAAGTGGTCGGGTTTGTCCTGTGTGCTGATAAGAATCTGTCAGATAGAAGCTCTAGACTGGTCACTGTCTGGTGGAGAGAGTTGTGAGGAAGTCATCAAGCCATGAGCACAGCAGGGGTGAGAGACACGGGCTGATAAGGAAATCCAGACAGCAGCATCCCGACTGACCTTGTTTGTGTCCCGGCAGAAACGTGTTACACCTTTTTACACTGTCTGAGATGGTCTGCTTGACTAAAACAGCAGGTTTGTGATGTATGATTCAGTGAACAAACATCTAAGTTCTAAGGCTTTCTATTCATCAAAGAATCCTGAAGAAAATGTATCATGGTTTCCACAAAAATATTAAGCAGCACAACTGTTTTCAACATTGATAAGTAGCTTGAGCAGTAAATCATCATACTAGGATGATTTCGGAAGGATCATGTGACAGTGACTGAAAATTCAGCTTTTTATCACAGGAATAAAATACATTTTAAAATATATTACAATAGAAAACAGTAATTTAAAGGTAATAATATTTTATAATATTACAATTTTTACTGTGTTTTTAAAAATTAAATAAACAGATTTGATTTGTAAAAAGACTTAAAAAATATGAACAAATTATTTCATTTTATTTTTTATTCTATTCTATTTTATTTTATATTGTATTTTTATTTTATTTTTAATTTTTTTTTAGTTTACTGAACGATCCACTCTATCTGACTGATCAGATTTAGCTTTTTATGTAATGTTAAAGTGTGAATAAGGGTGCTTGCTCACTAGAAGAAAAAAAAAACACTGAGACTTCAGACATCACTGGGTTTGCAACAATTTCTGATGTAGCATAATCAGTAGGTGCTTGACAATCACACGTGACTGGTGTACTGAAGGACTGATGTTTATTTGCTAATAGTTTCTTCAAACTCCTCAGTATCTTCCATAGATTCAGTGTCTTCAATGATTAACCCAGTGATTAGCTCTTCCTCAGACGTGCTAATTATCGCAGCTTGGTTTCTTGTAAATGTGAATATTTCATGTGTACTCTGACTCCTGGATATTGCAAAACACCAACCAATAAGTTTACAGGCTTCAATTTTAAGTGAGCTCTTGCCATGCAAGATTCATTGTTGTATCTGAGACTAAGACTAACCACAATTATGCTATAATTAATCAGAAAGTTTTATAATGATTGCTCTTAAATGGTCAGTTCCATTTTTGTAATAATTTCCCTAGAAGTTGTATCATTCCATTACTTTAGGCTATGATGCAATACAATGAAAAACACAAATCCATAAATATGTGTGAGCATAGCATGGTCGTGACTCATCATGAGTAGATCATTCTGTCATGAACTTAAATGTGATCTCGGTATGAGAGTCATTTCTTTGTGGTTTATTTATTTATCTTTTTTTATTCTTGTGGCAGACCCATGCGAGGAACGCACGCTACACTGGAACTTCTTCTTAAGTTAAGTGTTTTGTTAAAGATCACATAAGAAGTGTGATCCGGGATCAAACCCACAACATTCATGACATTATCATCACAACTAGTACCATTGAACTTGTGTCTTATATCTGGCAAGTAATTACCACAAACACACAGCATGTAAAAGCCCTTCTACACTGTGGATGACCACTGACACCATGTGATACCTCACCGAGGAAATTATTAAGTTATTTGCTTTTTAATTTCACAGCCTCTTTTGTGGCTCAACCCCTTTGTGGTTTGTTAAATTTCAGCACAACCTTGTTCAGATCTCATGAAGCAGAACACGTGAAACCCTTGAAACAAGCACATTAAATGGCCTGCTGATGTGTGATTCTGGCAGGACATCTGACCTCATTCTAAGGACGAAGATGTTCTGTTCTTCTATATGAAAAGAATACACCCCAATTTCACCCTCCAGTCGACAGAATCAGATGAACTTTGAAACCTGCCTTTGTAATTCTTCACTCTTTATCTGAGATGAGATGAGAGGAACCTGAGCTGACAGTATTTCAGACAGCCGTGTTCCTGTATGATCATTACAGCTGCTGATTGGAGAACCTCCATCTGAAGGACACTGTCTGTGTTTGCTAAGTCAAGCATCACGGTTACCACTCAGACTTACGGTTAGCAATTTGAACAAACCCCTAACCCTAAGTATTAAAATTTGATACGTAACTCATTTTACACAGTTTATGCCAAAAATGATAAATTAAGCGACTTGTTAAGGAGAGATGTGTTACTTTTATAAGCAACTTTGACTGGCGGAGAAGAAATACCCTAGCAACTGTATAGCAACATGCTAAATGCAATTGGGAACACCTTATGAAACACATAGCGACATGCTAACAACCACTCAGAACAGCTTAGCACTCACAAAGGAATGTTCCAACAACCACTCAAAACACCTCAGCAACCACATAGCAATGTGCTAACAACCACTCAGAATACCTTAGCAATCTTATAGTGACATGCTAAAAAACACCCAAAACACCTTAGCAACTTCATAGGGATGTGCTAACAACCACTCAAAACACCTCAGCATCCACAATGTGTTAAAAACCACTCAAACAGCCTAGTAATAACCCAAAACACCCTATAGCAGCCACCAAACAATAACCAATCAGAGCACAATAATAATTGCATTGCAACTCAATAATGAACACTCAGACCATCTAGCAACTACCAACAGCCTAGTTACAACCCAAAAACACGCTAGCAACCAGCTATGAGTTACCAAGCAACCACACACAACATCCTAGCAACTACCTAGTAATGCCTTAACCAATCGGAGCACAATACTAATTGCATTGCAATGCAACAA
The DNA here is from genome assembly GCF_001515645.1 of Sinocyclocheilus grahami. NCBI lineage: Eukaryota > Metazoa > Chordata > Actinopteri > Cypriniformes > Cyprinidae > Sinocyclocheilus > Sinocyclocheilus grahami. The sequence goes on from NW_015505874.1 coordinate 371,266, forward strand.
TGAACCACCAACAGCCTTGTAACAACCCAAAACACCCTAGCAACCAGCTAGCAATGCCTTAAAAACCAATCAGAGCACAACCCTAATTGCATAGAAATGCACAAACATCGAGAGCGTCTAGCAACCACCAACAGCCTAGTAACAACACAAAACATCCTAGCAACCAGCTAGAAATACCTTAACAACCAATCAGAGCACACTACTAATTGCATAGAAATGCACAAACAAACACTGAGAACATCTAGCAACCACCATCAGCCTAGTAACAACCCAAAAAACCCAAAAAACCCTAGCAACCAGCTAGTAATTCCCAAGCAACCACACACAACACCCTAGCAACAACCTAGCAATGCCTTAACCCATCAGAGTGCAATACTAATTGCATAGCAATGCAATAACAAACACTCAGAACGTCTAGCAACCACCAACCACCTAGTAACAACCCTAAACACACTATAGCAGCCACCAAACAATAACCAATCGGAGTACAATAATAATTGCATTGTAACTCAATAATGAACACTCAGAACATCTAGCAACCACCAACAGCCTTTTATAGTAATTCCCAAGCAACCACACACAACACCCTAGCAACAACCTAGCAATGCCTTAACCCAGGGGCAGGCAAGTTAGGTTCTAGAGAGCCGCAGTCCTGCAGAGTTCAGCTCCAACCCT
>NW_015505874.1:372528-389471 GCF_001515645.1 Sinocyclocheilus grahami
GCAGTGCACTGGCAGACCGGCGGGGAGACTCGTGAAGATGAAATAAAGCAGTAAGAGAACATTAAATTGTTAGGTCAACTTTAAAACACATGTAATCACCTTATTTGTTTTATACCAATGCTATCTGTAAGGTATAAATGGGTTTGGGGAATAAATGTCTGTAAGAACATCGGATGGACTGTATTTGTGTCATTTTGTTAGGTTAGCTTCAGCTACAGAGGATGTGTTGCGCAATTGTTAATTGGGTTTCTTTCTTTAGTAATGGCATTCATTCTCGCTACATAAGATACCTGTCTGTTATGTAGTGCCCTGTTATACTGCATTACTGTGTAATATTTATGGTTTCTATAGCAGTGGCATCATTATGATGGTATGAAGAGATAGATTAATTAATGTAGGACGCCACTGAAGGCCTAGGTGTAAAATGCATGGCCCGCCACTGATATATACACTGTGTTCCAAATCATTATGCAAGTGACACATCAATAGGATTTCAGAACAATAAACAGTCAGATTTTTGTTTGTTTTGAATTTTACATAATTTCAGGTAACTTGGTATCAATCTCAGACGTCTGAAGTGTGTTCAATAGTTTGCCAGGTTTTCTTAGGTAAATGGAAACCCTACTTAAAGAGGTTGTTCCACATTATTAAGCTGCGTTTCACTCACTGCTAACCAAACCTCACAAAAATAAATCTATCTGCACAGTGGCTGTAGAAACACATGAAGACTTGTTTTTAAATAGTTGTATTCACTTACGAATGCTGCAGTACAATGGATGGTCCACACTGTTAGACTTTTTATTGTATTTTTGAGGTAACTTACTGGCAGCACTATTGCCAGTAAGTTACTGTAACTACCCCTTTATAGAAGCTTATCGCAAGTTCATTTTACAGTATAATGCCCTTACCGCAATTTCATTTTACAGTATGATGGCCTTACCTCAATTTCATTTAACAGTGAAATATCCTTACTGCAACTTAATTTTACAGTAATATATCCTTATATCCTTACTGTAACTTAGTTTTACAGTTTAATAATATTACAGTACTTTTACTGTAATTTATTTTACACTATTTATTTTATAAAACCTTTGAATATTTTACACAAATGCCATTTAATTGAATAAATTCCAAATAAGTGACCTGAGTCGATGTACAGCAGTATATTTATACGTCACTAATAAATACATCCATTACTTATTTATTGTGCTTTATTCTAGAACATTACAAAACAAAATAGAGAACTGAGTTCATAACAACAAATCAAAGCAGAGATCATGACAATATTGCAACAAAAAGAAATATGGCAACAAGCATCCCAGTTGGTCTTGGCTGCATGGTCTCCATAACCACTGACAGCTGATATGAAACAAAACAGAGGGGAAATGTGTGAGAAACGGCCATGAGTTTATCTCACCTAAATTTGTTAATGGACAGACAAGGTAACAACTTGTGCAACAGCAGTTATTCCCAGTATAGTACTGTTTAAACCAGGGGTAGGCAAGTTCGGTCCTAGAGAGCCGCAGTCCTGCAGAGTTCAGCTCCAACCCTGAAAACAAAACTCACCTGCCTATAGCCTTAGTAATCCTGAAGACATTGATTAGCTTGTTCAGGTGTGTTTGATTAGGGTTGGAGCTGAACTCTGCAGGACTGCGGCTCTCTAGGACCGAACTTGCCTACCCCTGCCTTAACCCATCAGGGTGCAATACTAATTGCATCGCAATGCAATAACAAACACTCAGAACGTCTAGCAACCACCAACAGCCTAGTAACAACCCAAAACACCCTAGCAACCAGCAAGTAATTCCCAAGGAACCACACACAACACCCTAACAACCACCTGGCAATGCCTTAACAACCAATCAGAAAACAATACTAATTGCGTAGCAACGCACTAAGCAACACTCAGAATGTCTAGCAACCATCTACAACCTAGTAACAACTCAAAAACACCCTACACAACACCCTAGCAACCACCTTAAAACTAGTGAAAGTTTTAAATGTATGTTTCAGCTGCAATTACAGTAGATGTCTGAATTTAGTCGTTAAATTGTGAGGGCAAATGCATCAGAGGCAGAAGCGCCTCAGATAGAGCTTTTGATGTTTAGTACAGGTCTTTGAGATTGACGTCATGCGTGCAGATAATTGCTTACCGTCATTCTGGAGAAGTTGACAAAACCTATAAAATCCAACATAATTGTGATTTAAAATTAAAACTGAATGTCTGAATCATCCCTTGATGATGACATACCGTGCACGGATCTTAGTCATGATTGAATAAAGGGGAATTCTGCGTTTGAAAATCCACCCCCTCTGGGGCTGTTCATCAAAGCCAAGAGGACTTACACCTTCACGTTGTGACCAGAATACGATAGGCCTTGCTCAAATGCTATGTGTCATCCTAATTAATGCGCTATTCTCGGAACCAGGAAAAATGGCAGAGTTACGCCTCCTTTTTAAGTCTAGGTTGCCTGGAGCAGATTCTAGACCACCGGTTCCCATGGAAGCTGATTTTGATTGACAGGAGGGTCTGTTTGTTGTCACAGACCCTTTGTCATCTGGACAGATCTTTGTTGAAGAAACACAGACGCTGTAGTCATTTGCTTGTCTTTATGATGTTTGTAATTACAAGATTCCATACCAGCGAACTATAATTAAAGCAGTTTGGGGTCAGTAAAATTGTATTTATTTATTTTATAAGCATTGATTTCTTGAATGTACAACAAGTTCCATGGAAAAATGGGATATAAAGGATGCTTTCCATTAAGTGTGTGATTTGATACATCTTGTAATGTCAGAAGAGAAATTCCCTTCACTAAGAGCAGGTTTAAGTGTAAAAGAGTAATCCGTGAAAAGTCAGAGGGTTTGGTTTCCGTAGCCTTAGGGCTGTGTTTTAGTCTCAGGCAGGTATGGGCAGGTCTCCCACAGGTGTCTGTACTACAACCAATTTCATCTGGAATGATCTTACAGCTGATTAGTGAACAGGTCAAACAAGGTTAAAGCTTTAAAGTCCCACATCAGTAGCTTTTTCAGTCTGTTATTTGTTAAACAACCTCAGGAGAGACTCACATGTGAACACTGCATATCAGTGAGTAACAAAGCAAGCCTTTTTCCATTTGAACTTTTCTGAATGAACTTTTGAATCTTTCCCTTCTCTCTTTGGCAGAGAGAGTGATTGCTTTGAAGGCTCACTTGCACAGAAACAGGTGATTTTGAAGAATATGTTGGATTCAAACTAAAAAATTACACAAAAGCACCATAAAAATGATCCATGTGACTTTTGAAGCCTTTTAACTAATCAAATATGGTACCATTAGGGCTTTGCATCAGGTTTAAGTTGAGATCTACAGTGAAGATTTCTAGTGATCAATGGCTTATATTTTAATCGGTCTATTCCCAAATTAGTATGACTTCAAAAGATGTCTAAAAAATGTATGGGCAGCTTTTATAGTGCTTTCTTTTTGGCTTTTTGGAGCTTGACTGCCTATATATTCTGTAAAAATTCTCCTTTTGTGTTCTCCAGAATTAACTCAGTAAGACAAGTAAATGAGGAATTTATATATAAATACAGTGGTGGAAAGAGTACTGAAAAAATATACTCAAGTAAAAGTACCATTACCTTCCAAAAAATGTAGTGTGAGTAGAGTAAAAGTACTTGTCCAAAAAACTTGAGTAAGAGTAAAAGAGTAGCCTATTTAAAAGTACTCATGAGTATTGAGTAGTGAGTACTGAGCTGTGGATTCTACCCCCTCATAATAAACGCTGTACACCGCAATTTATACATTTTTAAAAATGTACATTCTGTAATTCACATTATCTTGTTTGTTCATAAAGAATGAAGAGTATCTATCATCCAGCAGTACATTAGTGAATTATATTGAACTCATTGAATTAATTATATTGAATGTAAAATAAAAATAATAATAAATGGGGCTGCACAATAATCACAATTTAGCTTGTGCAATTATTAAAGGCTGCAATTTAATTAAATAACTAAAACACGGCACGATTTAGAGTGAAGCATGCGGCACATTTCTTTATTATAATTATCGAATATTCCATTTTTTATTTTGCACTACAATTGTAAGTTACAACAATTACATACTTTTGTCTTCATTTTTACAATTAGAGTTAAAATATACTACTTAGCTTGTTTTCCGAGAGTGCTGATATATATCGCTCCGCAGCGGTCTTCCGGAGCCCCACCTCCGTCCTTGACCCTCCAGATCCTCAGTGTCACCCTGGCTCTCCGTCTGCTCTGCTCCATCATGGGCTCCTCTTCCATCAGCTCAGTCTCCGATCAGTCGGCCCCCTGGTGGTGTCAGCCATATCTCCACCATGGCTCCTCCCGCCGTCGACTCCACCGTGGGCCGCTATCCTGGCTGGCCTCTGGCTTCTCCTCCTCTGGGCTCCTCCCTCCATCCACTCCGCCCTGGCACGATGAACTATGCTCCCTTTCCATTGCCTGCCCCTTGCCTGCCCCACGCTGACCTCGTGAACCCCCACCCTCCCTCCTCTGTTGGACTTTTGTCGGCACGAGGGCGTGTCGTTCCGGGAGGGGGCGAACTGTTATGGTTATGATCTGTTTAGTTTTCTGTGTTTCCTTTCTCCTGCCTCGTTTGTTTCCATGGTTTTTGATTAATTAACTCCACACCTGCTTCTGTTTCTCCCTGATTACATTCCCAGTATTTAAAACCTGTGTTCTCCAATATTCCTTTGTCTGCTATTGAGTTGATTCCCCTATGGGCTACGTGAGTGTCTGCCTGCCCTGTATTTCCCCGAAGCGAAGATTAAAAGACTATATTTTGAGTTTACTCCTGTGTCTCCTCGTTCCACCTCCGTAGCCGTTACGTAACTAGCCAAAAAAAAAATTTAAATGAAAGGGGAAATTTTGGGTTATGAATAGGCCTAGTGTCATGTTGCGTTTATTCAGTGGGGTCTGTGGTTGTGACTCAGGCTGGGACTTGATCATTCCAGTGAATCAGGTCACTCTGACAGCTATGATATTCAGATGAGCTGCACACAATGTGAGTCACCTGAAGAGATCAAGAAACAGACAATGTAAGGATCCATAAAAAAAAAAAATATATATATATATATATATATACATATACAAGTAAGTATGCATTTATTTATTTATCTATTAGCCATAAACATTACAGTTGATTATGATATTGATCATGAAGGTGTTTGTTCAAATGTAAAATGACTATTTGTGTTGTCATTATTGATTTTTTGTTTCTTTGTGTTTTATTATATGACCTACAATACTTCATGTCTAACGCTGGAAAACTACTGGGTCAATCAGTACAATGTAGGTTCACAGCGCCATCTGCTGGATACTGTGAATATGAACAAGTTATTTTACTACATGGAATTTTCCATGGGCAATTTTCATTGTGCCAAAGACACATTGGAATATCACAGTAAAGTATGATGGATGTTTATTTATTTTGTCTTTCAGCAGCCTCGTTAAATTCAAAGCTGAAGGAACCACACAGGAGAGGTGTGTTTGTGATATGCAAATCACATGTTTGCTTGTTATGGTAATTTGTACCCCTAACCTGACCAAGACCAAATTACTTTCTGTGCCATTAAAGATGAACACTGAATAAATTATATACATAATTTATAATTTGCATTTGATTTAGCTGCAGAGCACTTTTTGTTCTTCATTTGCACAAAACTGAATGATTGATACTTGTTACTCAGTGATGCCTGAATTAATAGTTTGTGTGCATGCGGTCCCACAATGCCCTTGGTGCTGAATGATTCCTTCTGCCTTTGGAAACACACCCTTCGGCCCTTTAGAGGAGCTGGATTTCTTCACAAAAGGTCCAGTGTCAGGTGTTTGCCTTCAAACTATTTCATCCAGTCCTTTGGTGTGGTGTCCTCTCCTCACGTGACTTGCGATTCGGCCATTATTTGAATGGAGCGTTTACAATGAGAAAGCAGAAGCTGAGAGGTTTGGGTTTGTAAGGTAATACAACAAGTGTAGGCTCAAATGTCAGGGCGATAAATAGTGGGAAAATGATCAGGGTGTGGGTTTGAGGAACAGAAGCTGCTCCGCTTATGTCACTGTCCCATTGAAAATCCCATTAGTTCATGCTCAGTTTTTATTTTTTCAGACTCCAGTAAACCTGTTCTTGGAACGGGCTTCATTGTCCTTAAAAAAAAATCAAAGGTGGCTCTTTTGACTTTTATGTTAAGTTTTACAGATGAATCAATAGATTTTTTTATATGCAGTTGCATCTTTTCTGATTGGCGGCACATTTTGGCTTGATACATTTCAGTGCTTTGGCACATGTAATATTATGTAGTTAATGGGAACATATTTAAGCATATAATCTCTTCCACAAAGTGCCAGGAGCTTAGGAAAGCTTCTTCAGTTTCTTTAGGAAATGCTCAGACATTAATATTACTTAATGTGTATGCTTCCTAGACAGCATTTAAATTTAAACCCTGTCAGACCCCTGTCCTAAAATGGATCTGTTTTAATTCACAGGAATTTTCCAGAACAGCAACACAGTATCTCACTCAGCAGGGCAACAGCAAGAGGAGACACTTCTAGTAGAAAATATTATAGTGCAGTTTCAACAGTGAACATGATAAATCCACTTTATGAAGATCATCAGTTGAAATAGTATTCTGTGGTTAAATTATATTTGGTATGTATGATTTAATAATAATAATAATAATTACTACTGTTATTTAATTATTAAATCGATATTTAAATATACAAATATACATATTACTTTATATCTGGATTAATTTAAACCATGCACAATCTAAACATTAAATTATTTAACATTAAATTACTAAAAGTATTATTATTATTATTTAATAATAATAATAATAATTACTACTGTTATTATTATCATTATTTAATATTAAATCGATATTTAAATATACAAATATACATATTACTTTATATCTGGATTAATTTAAACCATGCACAATCTAAACATTAAATTATTTAACATTAAATTACTAAAAGTATTATTATTATTATTTAATAATAATAATAATAAATATTTAATTCATACTTAAATATACAAATTCATATTATTTGTATAGAATCTGGTTTAACTTAAACTGTGTACAATCAAAGCATTATTATTATCAATAATATGAATAACAATATATTTATTAATATTATTAAATAATTTTATAATTTTATAACTAAATTATTGTTATTATTATTAGTAGTAGTAGTAGTATTTATTTAATATTAAATATATAAATGAGCTTTAAATATCAAAATTGATATTTTATATAGAATCTGGTTTAACACAACCTATTGCATGCTACTCAAATTGAATTTAGAATTGCTCTCTCTCTCTCTCTCTCTCTCTCTCTAATTCTAAATTCAATGCAGAATAAATTAAATTTATATTAGGCATATTCATTCATAAACTAATATATCTGGTCGTAATGTGAATGTGACAGTTCACCTCCCTTTAACAGCGCTGCGCCTTTAAGAGTCATGCAGAAGCGCTGGTGTGTGTGTGTGCGCGCGTGTGTATGTGTGTGAGTGAGTGAGAGAGTGTGTATGTGTGTGTGTGTGTGTGTGTCAGCCGTACCCATCATGGCCCCTGAGCAGCAGCTGATCAGACGGACCGCCGCTCCGCCATCCTCCTCCAGCGAGCAGCGGCACCGGTGAGGAGGTCTCTCTCTCTCGAATTCTAAATTCAATGCAGAATAAATTAAATTTATATTAGGCATATTCATTCATAAACTAATATACTGGTCGTAATGTGAATGTGACAGTTCACCTCCCTTTAACAGCGCTGCGCCTTTAAGAGCCATGCAGAAGCGCTGGTGTGTGTGTGTGCGCGCGTGTGTATGTGTGTGAGTGAGTGAGAGAGTGTGTATGTGTGTGTGTGTGTGTGTCAGCCGTACCCATCATGGCCCCTGAGCAGCAGCTGATCAGACGGACCGCCGCTCCGCCATCCTCCTCCAGCGAGCAGCGGCACCGGTGAGGAGGCTCCATGTGTCCCCCATCCTCGGTCAGATATCTGAGCAAGAGGGCCGCTCTCCAGCCGCCCAGCGCGAACATGAATAAGGATTATTCCATTAATCTATCGGTGCAGCAAGTGCTGAGCCTGTGGGTCCAGGGCACGGTACCGACCCTACAGCACTTCACAGGTACGTTCACACTAGAAAAAAAAAATCCGGTGAAACGGGTTCTTGTGTCTCATCCAGTCGCGCGCAGACGCCTCTCCACACCGGCCAGTCTATTGTACCGGCAGACGCACGAACAAGGTCACACTTCACATCACACTAACTGTGTGCTTACATGCCAAATTAATAATGTATAATGTTTAGTATTGCATGTATTACTTAATACCTCTTATATTATCTATTAAGTGTGTACCTTACATGATGATGGCAATACCATGGTACTTTGATATATAGTCTACTATGATACTGATTACCATATTCATCTGTTGTGCTACTAACACCATAGTATTGTAAAAGATATGGTATTGGTAAAAACATTTGACTTTGGAACATGTTCATAAGACATTCAGACATTAAGACATAAGACTACATTCCAAAGTACTTTTTGTAAGGGTGACAGTTTTTGTAAATAACATGGTAGGCTACATTAATATAGTAATAATTTGGTATTAAGGTGTAGTATCGCATGCATTATTAGCCTACTTAATATCTATGACCTTATTTTTTTTAAGTGTGTATTGCCAGCAAACTACATCCATTACGTGGCACAGATGGTAATACCATGGTGCTTTAATATATTGCCTGTTATAATACTGAATAAAAAAACAACAACATATTATTACCATGGTAAATGTGAAAAACACAGGATTTTACCTTGGAACATATTCATAAAACATGGTAATACTATGGCACTGCATTAAGGAGGTTTTGTGAGGGTGGCAGTTTTTTGTAAATAACATTTATATGGTAATCTCTCGGAATCAAGATATCAAAGTATTACACTGAATACCATAGTATTGCTATTGTAGTTGTGTCCAAACCATGATATTTACCATAGCTCTGTGTACAACAAACATATTACCATTTAGGGCTGGGCGATATAGCTAAAAAATGTATCAATGATATAATGTTTCGTATCGTTCGGTATCGATAATTATTGAAATTTTTTATAACCTTTTTTAAAACAGAGCAATAGAAACATGTTTTTACATTTAACCACTGTATTTTTAAATTAACCCAATTTATTGACACAATCAACAAATATTTTTTGTTTTAACAGTCAAGCACACAATAAAAATGTAACAAATAACTAATTTCTAATGTTTTATATGCAGATTAAAGGAACAATATGTAAGATTTTTTTATTAAAATATCCAAAAACCACTAGAACACAGAGTTATATATTTTGCTGACTTGTGTACTTACATTATCCCAAATGTTTCGAAGAATGTTTAAATCCAGAGAAATAAGCAATTTTAACTAGTGACACGGACCGTGCCCATAGTGTCGCCTGCCAATGATGTCATAACCCCTCGATTTCTGGTTTTGTTTTGTAGAAAACATGGAAACACCATAGACGCTTTAATATTTTGTTTTAATAGACCGGTGACGACCGCACAGCGGTTGATTGTGGCATAATAAAAGCTCAGCTGCTTTTGAGTCATGTGTCACGCTCGGTCAGTGGCCTCGTTTCGCTTCGACGGCTTTCAGCCTCACCCTGCTTCATTCTACTAGTTAATAAATCATTAGCTCATCCATGAACATGATTTCTGCCCGAGTCCCGTCGGATTGCATCGGCTGTGGGGATGAAGATGACACTCGATTTCTGGTTTTGTTTTGTAGAAAACATGGAAACATCAAAGACGCTTTAATATTTTGTGCGTTTTAATAGACCGGTGACGACCGCACAGCGGTTGATTGTGGCATAATAAAAGCTCAGCTGCTTTTGAGTCATGTGTCACGCTCGGTCAGCGGCCTCGTTTCGCTTCGACGGCTTTCAGCCTCACCCTGCTTCATTCTACTAGTTAATAAATCATTAGCTCATCCATGAACATGATTTCTGCCCGAGTCCCGTCGGATTGCATCGGCTGTGGGGATGAAGATGACAAATCCCATGAAACTACGCCTTTGTCTCTTTGTTTATTTTGAATACGCTCCCTCTAGCAGCGAAAATGACATATTGTGCCTTTAAAAAAGTCTTATGGAAACTTTTGGCTTGTCTCCCGAGACCACAGGAGGGCACAGTGAGCAAAATAATGCAGCACATTTAAATTGTCAACGCAAGGAAATAAATGTCTATAAATTAATGTCTAAATTAACTCATATAAATCAAATATAATTTTGTAAATTGCATAAACAATTATGAACAAAACAGCATCATGTATTTATGCATTGCTTAATACAAAGAGCCGAATCACCCATCATGCAGATTGCAGTTAAAAACATAAGAGTGAAAAGGAATAAAATTCGCAACGTGTTTTCTAAAAGTTTAAACTGTTTTAACTTTGCATGGCTACATCTCTTCTGTGAGACGCGAGTGCAGCAGTCATAGTTGTCCATCTAAAAAAATGCGTAAAAAATTCACCTAATCAAGATCTAATCCGCTTTGAGCTACTATATTTCTCTAATATTTTAAATGCATAACACAGCAGCGGCGCATCTCCAGGGGTCCGTTCTTCATACGTCGCTTATTACATCCGAGATGAAATGTCACATCCAAGATGATATCATCGTGCTAAACAGGATCTGGCTAATTCGGTTCTTCGAACGCACCTGTTGTTGATGATTAGTATGGCTGGATTGAGTTATCTGAGATAATCATGGGTTGATTATTATAAACCCATGATAATAATCATGGGTTGGTTTAAAAGGGGCTATGTATCGATACTCGAAACCACGATCAGCAATGCAGCGATTAGCTGGCGTCATATTATTAAAAAAGACACCTGACGAAAAACTTGACAAATTTCTGGATTTTTAATCCAAGCGAGCAAAACTACATAAATGTTATAATAGATAAATTAAATGTGTTTTTATTTTATTTTAATTTTTTACATGATTCCAATTATTTATATTAACGATTTCTCATTTTTTGACCGCTTAGCCTACATTTTTATTTCAATGTAGCAATTAGCAATTCATTTAATTTTATATTTGAACAGATTTGTTACGTGACAGCATTATTTAAGTTTCTTAAGGGTCAAGATCATGTTATCTGCATCTCCTGTGCTCCATCAAGCCATGCCCATAATAGCTGTCACCACGCAAATTAATGCACGACTCTACATTATCTGTATAACATGTGTGTAAGACTCGAATACAATTATGAAGTAATAATTTTATGACTAATAAATCTTTCAGTGAGTAAAACTGGCTGTGTCTATAGTATTAAAGACTAGACAACATTATTATATTATCTTTAAATTAATTTTTATATGATTATTATTTTAGATTATTGTCCCTGGATTAGTAGGGTACTCTTGTAATAAAGTAGCGGTGGTAGAGGACAGATTTTAAGTATCCGTTTTGCTTAAACAGATGCGATCTAATCCTGTTTACATGAAATAAACCCCGATCAGGTTTAAATTTACGGACCTGTTGCTATGACAGCAACTCCGGGATGAGCTTCGAAGAACCAAATAATCCAGGATCATGCCAAATCATCAACAATCAAATCCAGCTAACTGAGTTAGTAACGTACGAAGAACGGACCCTTGGTCTAGACTAACAAAACATTAAAATGCAACAACGTCACTTACATCATTATCACCGCCTCTCGATGACGCTCCCTGACGCACTCCTAACATTCAAATGCAAATGTTTATTTTAAATTCGACTAATATTAATTTTTTTATTCACAAACTCCTCATCACAGGCAGGCACAGCTCTCATTTCAGCATGTGTTTGTGTTTGCTGTCTGCGTCAGTCATAGCACGTGCCTATATCCTGCACTATATCAAACATTTTTTATATTGTTATCAAAGGTGTACCGTCGATAAATATCAATACCGTTTTATCGCCCAGGCCTATTACCAATTTACTTTTTTGTCGTTTGTATTACTATAGTATTTTCTTACAGTAACAACAATAGTTGCTCATGCACCTGGACTGTGAACTGCACTGCACTAGTGCACTAATGCATGCAGCCAGTCTGATGTGAACCTTTGAAAAGCATCGTGCCACTCATTAATCTTTAGTAAATCTTGAGTCATTGCATTGTTTCTGGCGGCTCTGCACTTGTGTAGTGGAGTAATCGTTAGTAATTACCATCACCATATTGGTCTCCACATGATACCGTGCTCGTGGGCTTCTTTTGTGCAGCATTATACAGTCTTTTGCCTTGTAGATTGTGGGCTTACTCTGTGTTAGTCTGGCTGTTAGTCAACACCAGTACCGTGTAAAAACATCTATTCAATGTCAAGGGTGTAACCTGGTATGGAAAAACTGCCCCATATCGCCCAAAGTATAGTTAATTTCCTTTTTAAGGGTCCAAATAAGCTAGCTATGCCCATAATTGTATGAACAACTACAGCAATAATATTTTCTTTTCTTTTAATGTGTTGCAATTTTTTGTGCATGTATGAAACAGATGTTATTAAACAATTGATTGATTTGTTTGTCTTGGATACCTCTCTCTCTCTCTCTAACAAATAGTATAACACACACACACACACACACACACACACACACACAAAAGCTCCATATGTGCGACAAGGTGCTATAAAATTTTAAGTATGACATATTTGATGCTGGTGGTAATTTTGCTGGTCTCATGCAGTTCACTATAGTAATGCAATATATGCAATATTATGTTTGACATTTAATGTAATTTTGCTGGTCTTATGCAGTTCACTATAGCATTTACAAATATTTTGGTATTGTGTTGGGTCACATGATGTAAAATCTGGGTCCTGCATCAAAACCAGTTTAGAAGCACTGAAACACTGGAAAAAATGACTGTAGTGAACAATGTGATATCATATAACAGCCAGACCACAAGTAAGCAGATGTTACTAGAAGTCCGCATGAAGCATTTGTAGGGAACAAGTATAGGCCAATTTTACAGTGTGTGAGGCACATGACACACCCTTTCATTTCCGAGATTTGGCCAGATTATAATTTATGCAATATCGTGAACATCTGGCATGACGCAACACATGATGCAACTTGTAGGACAGGTAGCATGTGAAAACCCCCCCCAAAAACTAACCATTACTCACCCTCGTTGTCATTCCAAAGCAATATGCTATTTTCGTTTCATCCAAAAATACAAAGCGTTCTTTGTAACGCTTCTCTAAATAAAAGCATTCAGAGTGACCACGACAGTCAAGCTCCAAAGAGGTACCACATATTTATTTGTGCAACTGCATACTGGTTTGGAAAGATATAAAGGGTGAGTAAACAATGATGGAATATTAATTTTTGGCAGGAGAACATGATAAGATGAGGTTGCACATCAGCTGTGGCTTCAATCCCCCATCAGAACAGACCATCAATCAGAACATCCACCTCAAAAGCCCCCGCCGCTGACAGAGACAGCTGTGCTCAGAGGGCTCTTATGCAGTAGACGTCTCTCTTTGTGATGATGTGAAGGAACAGCACAGGTGCAGAAGCACAGAGACTCAAAGAGAACGCAGAGAGATTATGACAAACTCCCACTCGGGAGGAAAGTTAGTGGCGTTTCCTGTTTTGGTCAGTGGAACAAGCATGTTTAGTAATTTCATTTCCTTCTGCTGTTTAGAGAAGAGACAGACGTCTGCATGCTTAGCAGTTGTTTCTGCCTTTCGGTGAACAGTGCATTCTTAGAAACTTCGGTTTGTCTGAGTTATAAAAGTGAGATTATTGAATATATTTTAATTTATTTCTGTGATGCAAAGCTGAATTTTCAGCATCATTAGTCCAGTCTTCAGTGCATGATTCTTCAGAAATCATTTTAATATGATGATTTGCTGCTCAAGAAACATTTCTTTTTATCAATGTTGAAAAAAGTTTGCTTTATTTATTTATTTTTTTAACGAAACCATGATTTTTCTGGGTTATTTGATGAATAGAAAGTTCTAAAGAGCAGCATTTATTTGAAAAACAAGTCTTTTGTAATATAGTTGTTTTTACTGTCACATTTGATCAATTTAACTCATCCTTGCTGAATAGAAGTATTTATTTCTTGAAAGTGTATATTACAAGAATATATATCTCTGAAGAAAATTTTAGTTTTGCTTTCCTGTGAAAGACTTGCTATCACAAGGGGTTGTGAGTGTTTAAAAGCATTGTTGCCAAAGGTCTCTAGTGTGGGGGGGGGGGGGGTTTGTGTGATGTTTTATCATCTGCCAGACACTGCTAATAATAATAAGTCACTCTTATATCTTAATATTCAGTGGCCGAGTTTCCTTTGCAGAAGTAGAACTTTACACTGTCTTGAAAACAAAGCTTTAACTACAGTATATCATTGGAAGAGATCTGTGATGTTGCTACTTCTCAATTGGTGATCTTTATCTCAATTAGCATCTAATTATTTTTTTTTTATTCGGTCCTGTTTATTGTGGTTCACCACAGAGTTAAACAGTACTTGATGGTGGGCTTGTTTATTTGTATGTTTGCTAAATTGGAATAAGAGGTTTGGCTGTTTGTATGTGCTGAACATCATTATATGCTGATTCTGAAGAACATTGTTTCTCACTGTGACCGTTGACAGCCTGACAAAAGAGGTTTTTTTGTCACTTCGGAAATTTCTTTGTTGACACGACCAGTGCCCAGGGTGTTTAAAGAGACCTTTTACATGCCGAATGCTTTACATTGAACCCATCCCTTTTTTTTCAACAGTATGACTTCAAAATATAGCCTGATGATCTATGTTGTTATATAACTGTAAACAGTTTGAATGAATGAATTTTGGCTGGTCCATTTAGCTGATCCTTGATGCAATCGCAAGCACAATTCTGTGCTAATTTGATCTAATATTTATTGTTTTTTTAAAATGTTATATACTGAAAAAAATGATAAATGCAACACTTATGTTTTTGCCCCCATTTTTCATGAGCTGAACTCAAAGATCTAAGACTTTTACTATGTAGCTCATGAGAAATGGGGGCAAAAACAAAATTGTTGCGTTTATAATTTTGTTCAGTGTAGATTTATGTAGCAAGTAAGAACCAACAAAAATTACTATGAATATATTTTGAGACAAAGGACTTGTTAATAATTGTTTTATTTTATTTGTTTTATTTTATTTTTTTGTGACTGAAGAATATGTAAAAGTATGATATTTGGGATAAAAAACATTAAAATCAGATGATTAATATAATTTATTAAGATGGTGTCCAACTTAGAGAATCACCATATTTATTATGAAACCATCATAGTTAAAATATGATATTAATCATATCTTATGAAAAAATCATATCATCATAATATGTATTAAAACCATATTAAATGATTAGGGTATCTGCTTCAAGAATAAATGATCAAAAGATTATCAAAAATAAACAGAAAATAGTATAAACTGCTGAATTGATTGTTTTGCACAACTAGAAACTTTACACATTATGTAAAACGTACAGTATTACTTTAGCTGAAGTATTTGTATCAATACTGGGTGTATCTGTCATTTATAAGATTTTTAAGCAAAACAAATCATGTTTATTTTCACACAAAATATGGTGCTTCATCAATGTTCAATAAATTTTTTTTCCTTCAATCATACACTATGGGAGTAGTGAAGAGCACTTTTTCCTTACCTTCTATCCTTTAGTAGGTAAAATACGAGTCTATGTGAGTGTTCAAATAACGACTAAGTGTCTCTCTATAGTACCTAGTAAAGCCTACATTGAAGGAATGCTTTTCATCTGTCTGTCTGTGTTCCTGGATCTCTGTGCTTCAGTTTTACTCCTCTGTGCTAAAGTCTTTCTCTCTCTTCCAGTTCATTTGTTCTAACGTGTCTCTCTTCCTGCATCTCAGTGCTCGAGTGTCTGTTGTCCAGTATTTGTGTGTTATCTGTGCTTTTTGTTTGGCTGAGGCAGTAGGCAGTGCCACTTCATTCCTGGCACAGCATGGCTCTGAGGCTTTTGTGTCTGTCTGCCTCAGTTTACTGATAACACAGTTTGATGAACATCTCTCTGTGTTGCTGTTGTTAGTCTGTTTATATTGATGTGTGTGTGTGTGTGTGTGTGTGTGTGCACATACATGTACAGTTTACAGACTTCAAGCACAAATGCCTCTCTGTCTGGATGTTACGTCTCACTTATCATGTGAGTGGCAGCTAATAGCTTAATCAATACATTGTGTTTGTGTGTTAGTGTTTAGTTTGGATTACTGAGGCATAGGTGTCATTACATATAGGTGATCCTATGCTGATCAAGGTGCTTTATTTGATCAAAATGACTGTAAAAACAGCCAAATATTATTACAATATAAAATGTTTTATTTTTCAGTATGTTTTAAAATGTAATTTATTCCTGTAATAAAAAATCAGAATTTTCAGCAGCCATGACTCCATTCTTCAGTGTCTTATGATTCGTCAGAAATCATTGTAATATGCTGATTTGCTGCTCAAGAAACATTTCTTATAATTTTTTTACTACAAAAAATATTTGTAAATTCCACAGAGTTACAAAGAAACAAGAAAATTAAATTAAAATTAAATTTTGAAGTAGAAAGATGGAAATATTATTTTTCTGTACTCCGATATTTTTTTTTTATTGACAGCTTCAATACAATCTTTTTTTTACACTGCAGTAAAAACTGTTTTCAACTTTGATAATAAGAAATATTTCTTAAGCAGCAAATCAGCATATTAGAATGATTTCTGAAGGATCATGTGACACTGAAGACTGGAGTAATGATGCTGAAAATTCAGCTTTGCATCACAGGAATAAATTACATTTAAAATTTTAATAATATTTCACAATTTTACTTTACAGTA
Organism: Sinocyclocheilus grahami; assembly: GCF_001515645.1. NCBI lineage: Eukaryota > Metazoa > Chordata > Actinopteri > Cypriniformes > Cyprinidae > Sinocyclocheilus > Sinocyclocheilus grahami. The sequence continues at coordinate 389,411 of NW_015505874.1, forward strand.
TATATATGCACATAAGAGACTTAACAATGTGTGTATAGATAATGTATATATAAAAAGTATA
>NW_015505874.1:389543-496935 GCF_001515645.1 Sinocyclocheilus grahami
TATATATATATATATATATATATATATATATATATATATATATATATATATATATATATATATATATATGTGTGTGTGTGTGTGTGTGTGTGTGTGTTGCATTTACAAATGTACACATCCTAAGGTTTTAATGGCATAATGTCTCTTCATGCTTCAGGGTAAACAAAAGCTCTAATCAGCACTATCCAGCGTTGCATGTGCAAATATGCAGTTCGTTATTTGACGCGTTCGCTTTGACATGTTAAATTACAGCTGTCAGCAGTATTTCTGCCTGAGCGTGTGGTTTCTCAAGCATTTCTCATTTATGTGGAGCTGCATTTCCCAGAGTTCATGACAACAGCAGTTTGATAATCAGTTTCGTTGTTGAGCTAAGATGCTCGTCCATGTCTTAGAATCGTCTGGAAAGCTTCAGAGCCGACTCATTCTCTCTCTGGGTTTATCAGTGGAGCCAAACTGCCCATTTACTCCCCTTAGAGCTGTGTGGACAAGACACTTCAATAATAACAGTCTCCAAGCTCATGGTGAACGGAGTGTGAAAGAGAGAGAGTAAATGAAAGTAGAAGAGACAGTTTGTGAGAAAGCGATGTTGGAGACAGTGGGAGAGTTTTTTGAGCTTCACTGTTATAAGTACGGTATGTTCTGCTCTGTTACGATGTGTTCTGACTCGAGATTCTCAGGAGTATTTCTTTAAATATGGGTATATTTGGTCATGCTGACTTTAATACAGTTTTCATTTATTTAATTTGTTCCAAGAGTGCATATCCATACAGAATTCTGCCATTTTTAGCCATATCATGTGCACCACATGTGAAATTGTTTAATAGAATTATGAGGTGGAAATTACATTTGAAACGTTTTTTGGACTGACTTATTCTTTTGTTTTGCTATGGCTAATTTAATGTATGTATCCTAAACATACACAATGACATATATTTTCATGCTTTTTCAATAATTGGACAAAATTACAGCTTGATTGAAAATGACACATTGCTCACAGATGACATTTACCTTGATTTTTCATTGCTTCATTGCTACTGTTCAAAACATTGGGGTCAGTAAGATGTTTTAATGTTTTTGAATGTCTTTTATGCTCACCACGGCTTCATTCTTATAATTACAGTAAAATCAGTAATAAATATTATTACAAATTAAAATAACTGCATGCTGTGATGCAAAGCTGAATTTCAGCACCATGCATTACTCCAGTCTTCGGTGTCACATGGTCCTTCAGAAATCATTCTTATTATTCAGAATTTCTTATTATTGACGTTAACAGTTGTGCTGCATACAGTATATTAGTGGAAAAATTGCTGACTGTGGTGAAAATGACATCACAACTGACAGTCGTAATCTGTATACAATCAAAATAACAATGGCTTTTCATATTTTGAGGTTAAAAGGCACTTGAAAAGTAATTCAAACTAATGACAGATTAATATGACCTGTTCATTGTTTTTTATAAATTAGTATATGAACTGTGTACCTCATTTTGAACTGACTTGCTTACTTGAATTTGTTAGTGTTCCTTTAACAGAGGTTCTTCAAAAAACAGTTCCTCTTCGCTCATGAAAGCAGAAGTTTTTTTTTTTAAGAAATAAGAACATGCAAGAACAAGAATGTGTTTTTATTTTGTTATAAGTTGATTTGACAGCGACAGAAAATCATAACTATGAATGATTTCCACGATTTTGGATCAAAATGACATTCTATAATGCTACTTTTGCAGAATGTTGAGTGTTTACTGTGCTTCACCATCCATTTCCAGTGTGAATCATCAGTAACTGTTTTACACAATATTAGAGTAAAATGCAATTTTTTTCACTCAGACTGGCTGCCACTTGCTGAATGAAACATGCAGCTGACATTCATGCATATGCTTCCTGAAAGAAATGCTGCTCATTTGCATTTTTTGGAAACCAGCTAACTTTCTAACTGTTTTGTTGTCTCTGTCTCTGTCTCTGTGTCTGTGTGTTTTGTCTCTGCAGAAATGTGGTACTGGGTGTTCCTGTGGTGTCTATTCTCGTCTCTGTTCGTTCACAGTGCCGTGGGTCTGCTGATGTGTGTGACACTGCAGCGTCACAAGAGAGGACGGCTCATCACAGTGGTGCTCATCAGCGTGGGGTTCCTGGCTTCCCTCACCGGCGGGGTCATCACCAGTCAGTATTCGCACACTTCTGCTTTTCTTATCAACCTTTGTGGTCAGGTCGATTTTAGAAATAAGTGTGCATGTTCTTAAACACAATATGACATCGATATTATTAAATGTCCCTGGTCATTTTGTGCATGATTCATTAATGCACAGTTTTGTGTCCGTAATCTTCAATCAAATTGTTTTCTCAATTCTGAAAACACTTTTTCTGCTGGCACAGTTAGGCTAAGAAATATTTATTTTCCAACTAGATTTTTACATTTTCTGAAGTAAAAGTGAGTGATGTTTGCTCGTGCATGATGCTAGTGTGTTCTGGGAGATTGCTAGGCAGTTGCCAAGGAGTTTAGAGTATTTTAGTGAAAATAATATTTTTATACGACTGATTTTTTTGTGACTAATGCATTATAATTAGTAAGTTGTGCACCAAAATTAAAGTTTTAATTTAGCTGAAAACGGAAAATAAAGTTTATTTAATAATCAGCACTCAAATAAAATTAAGTTGTATATAAAAATTTGAATTGCACATAAGATGCCGCTTTTTAATGATATATTGTTAAAATACAAACATTTAAACAGTGGCTGTAAAAAACTTGTTTTTTATGACATATTTATTCCAACATACATTAAGTAATGAAGACCACAGGTGAAGTAAAAGCATATGTAATATAGTGCATATATTTAGCAAAATGCTGTTCTCTAGAGTTATATTTTCTAGCTGAGTTTATAGATATTAATTGGCTATCCTGAGGTAAAAAAAAAATGTGTTTTTGACATCTTTTTGTGGTTGAAACACTGATTGAGCGATGATACATTTCAATAAGTTGTACTGTTTCTTTCAGCATACCTTCTGATGTTCATTCATGTTTATTTTTTGCTGTAACCAGGAGTGAAAAGGGAGAGATGAGATGTGTCAAAAATGACATTTATTATTTTAATTTTAATTTAAAGCATTAATTAAACTTCAGTGTGTCGGTCAGTGATTTCAGCCCTCCAGAACTTTTATTGACTGAAACTTAATTTTTTTTTTGGACAAATATGTTTGGTTGCCAAAATTTCAGTGCATCACTATAATGTAATATGTCATGGATGTTTTAAGGGCAAAAGGACAATAAAGTAGCTGTTAGCTGTTCTCCAGTCAGGCACAAAAGGAGTTTGGCTCCATTTACAGTGGGTATAGTAAATAATCAACCCCCTTTAAATTAATCACATATAAATGCTTTGCAGCATGAAATGATGACAGACACAGTTTTGTTTTATCCAGCTGTATTTACTCTGTGCAACTTATATCATCCAAGTGAAAGATAGAACACCAACAAATAAAGAATCAGTGAGTTAGAAAAAGGATCACCCTGCTCCTAAAAATGACTTGTAAACTCAATCAGGTGTAGCTCACCACTTTCTCAATGGCACACAAAGCCATTCGACTTTCAGCTGTGATCAGCTGTGGTCATTTTGATTAGCTCAGCATGAAAAGAGCTTTCCTGGAGCATTTCAGTCTTTGGTAGTGCAACTGAAGCAAACAATCAACTATGGGTGGTAAGGCAATGTCAAAAGATCTCCGGGATAAAGTTGTCAGGAGATGGATACAAAAAAAAATTCAAAGGCTTTATCAATGGGAAGAAGGTTTACCTGCCAACATCACAATGACTCAAAGCACACAGCAAAACGGACACAGTGTTTGAAGTAGAAAAAGGTGAATGTCCTTGCATGGCCTAGTCAGAGCCCAGACTTAAACCCCACTGAAAATCTGTGGAATGACTTCAAGACTGCAGTCCACAAACGCTCACCATCAAATTTAACTAAACTTGAGTAGTTCTGCAAAGAAGAGTGTGTAAATATTGCAAAGTCTGGATGTGCAAAGTTAGTAGAAACAGAGACAAATCCCAACAGACTAAATGCTGTAATTAAAGCAAAAGGTGGTTCAACAAAATACTGACACGAGGGGGTGATCCTTTTTCCAACTCAGTGATTCTGTTTTTTTCTGCCATGTTGGTGTTATATCTTTCACTTGGATGTTATAAGTTACACTGAGTAAATACAGCTGGATAAAACAAAAACTGTGTCCGTCTTCATTTCAGGCTGCAAGGCAACAAAATTTGATGATTAAAAATGGGGTGATTCTTTTCTATACCCACTGTATATATAGCCGCACACTGTAGTGCCCGTTCCCAGAGGTCTGCTTTATTATTAATATGGATTTTGCAAAGAGAGAGAAAGATAGCGAGAGAGACACACACACATTGCCTGTCACACACAGCGGCTTATATGTACATTGACCTATAACAGGCTTTTAGACAAACACACCGAATCATGTCACTAAAACATTTAATAAAATTCAGATATCTGCTTAGAGAACATAAATGACTGAGACAGGCTAAAGTGTTATCCATCTGAGACCTTTTGCGTAAATCTTTTTTTTTTCTATTAGTAAGACTCACACCCAAACAGGACCCTGAAAGCACATTCACTCTTTGAATATTTGCTTTAAATTGATTGTATTTAATTTTCTTGCAAATGTGAAATAAATGTTTGAAGTTTTATGTAGATCTCCCCAGTCCATCTAGAACATTTTTGAAACAACTATGAGTTTATTAACATATGACTGCCCACATTTATGTATCAACTCCTGTTTCCAGTATTCAGCAAGTTGCCTGCTTAATTGTAAAGGTCAGAGAGAAGGTAAAAAAAGTAATGAGAAGCTAGATCATGACTGTTTTTTTTAAATCTGGTATCTGCTACTGATCTTTTTAAGATGCTTGGCTGAATTTTGCATTAGTCTGAGAGTCAATATTTACAAACATATTACAAAATCTTTTCCTATTTTGTTTTAGGTATAAATTCAATGGGAAACATTTGGCAACTTAATTGAACTTCAGAGAGAAATTCAAACTGTACTTACAAATAAAAGTGGACTTTAAGCTCTTACGGCTTTAAAGCTAATGTTGACTTTACAACAGCCACAGTCATAAAAAAAAAACATCTCTATTTCAGTTTTAGACGTGTGATTTCCCATGGGAAGGTTTTATCATTTATTCCTGAAGGTCTCTTGAAGGTTATGTGTCATATTATGTATATATAATATTATGTGTCATATTATATTATGTGTCCACTTTGCTTCAGATGTTTCTTCTTAAATCCTTAGAACAAAGAACAAATAAACATGAGACACAAAATAACAACCGCCATCCAGATTGCCACAGCGACCACCTAGAAATGCCCTATCAACCACCCGGTTTCTGTCCAGTCTTGGTATTTTGATCAGCCGAATGCCCTTAGTATCTACTGTATACTGTATATAACTGAAGTATAATTCCATAGTGAGTACCATATTATATATTAATTTGATTGTTTTTGACATTTCAGATTTAGGAAACTTTACAAATTATATATGGCATAGCAACCACACAGAACACCCTAGCAATTGCATAGCCACTGCATAGCATCCACCAAGAAAACCCTAGCAACTGCATAGCAACCGCATAGCAACTGCATATCAACACCCTAGCAAAAATCTAGCAACGGCCCAGAATACCAGACCAACAGCATAGCAGCACCCTAGTAACCACATAGCAAAGCAACACCCTAACAACCACCCACAACAACCTAACAACTGCATAGCAACACCCTAGCAACCACCCGGAATACCCTACCAACGGCATAGCAGCACACTAGTATGAGGTATAGCAAAACAACACCCTAGCATCAACCCAGATCACCCTACCAACTGCAAAGCAACATCGTAGCAACCACCCACAACAACCTAGCAACAACCCACCACACCCTACCAACTGCATAGCAAAGCAACACGCTAACAACCACCCAGAATAATTTTCTAGCATCTATCTCTGTCTGTCTGTCTGTCTGTCTTTCTATCTATCTTTTAAACTTTAAGCTTTAAACTGTTTCAGGCTTCACAATTACAGTTTGTTAAACCATTTTACTAACAACCACCCAGAATAATTTTCTAGCATCTATCTCTGTCTGTCTGTCTGTCTTTCTATCTATCTTTTAAACTTTAAGCTTTAAACTGTTTCAGGCTTCACAATTACAGTTTGTTAAACCATTTTAAACTTTCAGACTAGACTTTCTCAAGCTAATCAATCAAATTCTCAAGCTAATAATCAATGTTGGTCTACAGTCTTTACTATCTAGTTATTTTTTGGCTTGTTGATTTCTTCTATCTCAGGTGCGGCAGTAGCAGGTGTGTACCGTGTGGCAGGGAAGGACATGGCTCCTCTTGAAGCTCTGGTGTTCGGAGTGGGCCAGACCGCTCTCACAGTCATCATCTCATTCTCACGGATCTTGGCCACCCTCTAAACGGACTAAAAGCATCATTGACTGACTGACCAACAGTCAATCGGCCGGCAGAATAGACAGAGTAGAGGTGAGTGGGGTCAAACCACAGAGGTTTGGTCTGCGGTACAAAACGATGAGCTTTAGGAGTCACTAATGGCCAATGGACCATTATATGAAACCCTCTGGAATGGCAGTCTTGGAGAATTTAACATTTCAAGAAGCAAAAACAGCAGTATAAGCCAATGACTGAAACTCAATCTACGTGCCAACTGCCTCGATGCAGGATTGAGATGAATTTTGGGATGTCTGTTCATCTTTGTTAAACATTTGATTTGTTTTTGCACATGGATTGTTTCAGCTTTATGTAAACTGGGTGGTTTTGGAGCTGTAGCTGGGCCGTAACGCCAAGATGGATGCACCAAAAACATCCTCCAATAATTTGACTGTCAGTATGTCTGTCTGTCCTCAAACATTTTCTAATTCTGCTCAGCTGAATGGCCTGAAGCATTCATGTTTGCATTTATATGGGTTTTCACTCTGGTCCAGCAGTATTACCACATCCAGTTTTCTTCTTCCACTTTGCACTTGCTGCATTTTGAAAACTGTCTAAAAGGTGTAAGATCTGTAGAAAGTTACACTGGGATGCAATATGGACTTTAATTCAAGGAAGTTTAGGTGTAATCTGGTCTCTTGTAACCAATATCAATTAATTCATAATGGTAAAATGCCTTATTACAATATGGAAACACGTAATCGAACATCATTATGAATTTTAACTCTGGTATATAATCAAATGTCAGTTTTAAAGCGAAGAAAACAAGTATTCAAAAAGTCACTATATGGCCTACAACGTCTTGTTCCGTGTCAAGATGTAAAGTAATCCATCATCTGCTATTATATCATGGACACATTCAAATCTGATCTTGTCTTTGTATAAATACTTCAGTATTTAACATCTTCATGTATAATCCAGTTTATCCAGAATTACTGTAGCAATACTCTCCCTGCTCGAATATGGGGACTTAAACCTCAGGCCTTAAAAGACAAGACAGATACTCTCATCCTGGACTTGTCCTAATCAGTTTGAGAGAGTAAATCAATGGGTGATTTTCTCCTCTGGCATCACCGGTTGAACATGAAAAGTGTATCGTGCTTGAAAGCTCTTGTGTGGAAGTGCACTCTGATGCCATAATAAAAACGGCCACTAGTGCGTCTTTGCTAACAGATGTGTGAAATTGCACAGGTAATTATGCCTTCCATAAGTTTCCCTTTTCCTGATGGACTTCACCAAACAGTATGAACTACAGTTCTGTACGGAACAGGAGCGAGTGTACTGATGTTAAAATGTTAAAGTAATAGTTCACCCAAAAATGAAAATTTGCTCAAACTCACTCTCAGGCCTTCCAAGATGTACATAAATTTGTTTAATCACATTGAACAAATTTGGAGAAATTTAGCATTACAACACTTTCTCACCAATGTATCCTCTGCAGTGAATGGGTCCCGTCAGAATAAGAGCCCTGATAAAAACATCACAATAATCCACTAGTATTCCACATGACTCCATTCCATCAATTAACATCTTATAAAGTGAAAAGCTGCATGTTTGCAATCCATTTTTAACTTTAAACTGTTACTTCTGGTTAAAATATGAGTCCTCTATCCATAATTTTCTTTCTCTATTGAAAAAGTCGTCTTGTCTGAATCAGGAGAGAAATATGCACAGATCAAGCACAGTTTATGAGCGAAAACAGTCCAAAACAGCTCTAAACAAATATGTCTGTGGGTTTTGATGTGAGAGGACAACAGGAGATGGACTTCTTCACCGGAGAAATCGTTATTATGGATTAGGCACTCGTATTTTAGCTAAAAACCAGAATTTTATGGATTGTGAAGTGATTGTAAAGTGATGTGACGTGTAGCCAAGCATGGTGTCCCATACTCGGAATCTGTGCTTTGCATTTAACCCATCCAAGTGCACAGTGAGTAGTGAACACACACACACGCCCAGAGCTCTGGGCAGCCATTTTTGCTGCGCCACCCAGGTAGCATTTGGGGGTTCGGTGCCTTGCTCAAGGGTCTCACCTCTGTTGTGGCATTGAAGGTGGAAGAGAGCGCTGTACATTCACTCCCCCACCTACAATCCCTGCCGGTACCGAGACTCGATCCTGCGACCTTTGGGTTACAAGTCAGGCTCTCTAACCATTCAAATTTAAAAACACCTTAATGATGGATTTGTTTCTCATAAATGCATAGCTTTTCAATTCGCAAGACTAATAGATGGTCTGGAGTGGTGTGGATTTCTTTTAGATTATGGTGATGTTTTTATCAGCTGTTTGGACTCTCATTCTGACGGCACCCATTCACTGCAGAGGATCCATTGGTGAGCAAGTGATATAAGGGTAAATTTCCCCAAATCTGTTCAGATGAGAAAACAAACTCTTCTACATCTTGGATGAACTGAGGGTGAGTACATTTTCATTTCTGGGTGAACAATTCCTTTAAATGGAAAGGGTTTTGAATGGTGAACAGTGTGGAATGTGATGACTGCGGTGTTCTACGATACCTCACTGCTGCCACTGGCTTTATTATTGACAAAACTTTCCTTGTTTTTCTATTTCATTTTCATGAACACCATGAATTTTTTATGTTTAATGCTAATAATAACCTGATAGTTGAAAACCATTAAATTTGTTGTACAAATTGATTTACATTTGAATGTAAATGTTTGCAAAGAACTATTTTTTTTTTATTGTTTAGTAGCACTTTCTATGAAGTTTTATATATATAATGCATCATGAAGGCATTCATAAATATACTGAATAATCAGTTACCAAGGCAAGAATCACTGTTGTTACTGGTATAAATAAAGGGATTTGAACAAACTAGTATTATATTATAGAATAGAACGAGAACCTTTTTTTTTGTTGGTAACTTATTTGATAAAAATTCCATAATAACAGTATTATTGTGAAAATTGTATTAATTTAACTTAACCGTTTACTCTTTCCGTGTGTGTGTGTGTATATATATATATATATATGTAATTCATTCCTGTGATGACAAAGCTACATTTTTAGCGTTATTAGTCCAGTCTGCTTTATTATCAAATGATTAAAATGTAAAAAAAAAAAAAAGATACAGTTTCATTAGGAATTTCTTATGAATAAATGTATTTTGGTCTGTTTTGACTGACTGTCATCAAACCTGGACTCAATGTCTGGACATAATTTGGTTTTAATATAGTCTTGGGGCTGACATTTTATCTTTTTGGCTCCTTTTTGCTGAATGCAGGGTGAATAGTACAATGCCATGAATTGTATAACCACTCAGAAATCACAACAGCGCTCAGACTGACTCATTTACTTTTTATAAGTCACTGGTTACAGATATATAAAGCAACAAGAAGTGAGTTCATTGCTGCATGGGTCATTTAGCCTCTACAGAGACCTTTCATCTCTCTCAGCCATATTTCCGCAGTGTACCAACCACAAGGCGCTGTCGTGGACGTGCAGATGCAGTGTACCCGACCCGTACCACCTGCCGACACGGAAACACCCTCCTGGAGACACTCAGAGGGCACCAAGGTACTATTTTCAGAGCCACTGTTTCAATCTAAACACTAAAAATGGAAGAAATCCTTTAAACCAGGCACAGAAACGGATGTACGATGGCTGCCAGAGAATATAGGAAGTGAGGTTGTGCCACATCACCATACTCTGGCTCTGTTCCAAATCCAACGAGCTCCTTTGCTGTCCAAATAAGCTACTACCTTTTAAGGAAGCAAATGGAATACTCTACATAGGCAGCAACTCTGTGCCATACATATAGTACACAAGAGACTGATGAGTTTGCGTTTGCAATTAGACTTTTACATTTACGTTTGCATGACACTTTTATCTGTAGTGACTTGGTACCATTGAATTCAAAGCTAATGATGCAATATTACAGTAAGCATACAAAAAACACATACAGAAAAAAACACAAATACTAATATGGTCAAAATTTTATTAGACTGAACTACTTCACTTCATCAAAATGTGTTGAATTAATTTGAATTAATTTTAGTATGTTTATTACATTTACTATGGCAGCAGCGTCTCTTATAACAGCGAATCTGTTAAGTTCATCTGCATCAATAACAGCGCCATATTACATCGGTTATGACATGTAGCTTTTAAGTTATTGAGCTATTTTACTGATAAAATCGTCAGAGCGGCGCTGACAACACTTTTCTGTGCGAGTGTGGAGTGTCCGTGTTGTATGTGTTTGCGTTTGAATGGGAGAGAGAGCAGGAGAAATTGAGTATGTGCTTTCCGGACAATCTCCAAAACTCAAATATGGAACAAAACGGCAGATAAAGGCCCAACAATTGTGTCATCTGTCTGCAAAGTCGCTCCCTATTTTGTCTGCATGTGCACATCAAAGCCCCAAAACATGAATATCCACCAGAATTGGCCCAGGGCAAAGTATCCTGTGTTGAAGCCTCAACTCCATTTAACTGCGTAGACCTCTGAGGAGCTTTTTAAGTGAGCACAGTGCTCATTACTTTAACTACAGCTGCGGAAGTTCAACAAGATGGTACAATAGAGTCAAAGCAGAGGAATTTAATCAGCTGGTCCGGGAGTCAAAGTTCCCTACTGTTTATCGCTCCGTTTTGTTATTGTGTTATTTTATTCCAGGATATTGTGCAGCATTGTGCTGTCCAGCTCTGCTGTACTCCAGCTGGCCCCGTGTAAAGTGTGTTTTAACATTTCTAATGAAGTATAGGAGGAGCCGATTGTTCGGTATACAGTGTTTCTACCATATGCAAAATGCCTGGACAGCGATACAGAAAGTGTTCATAAGAGCCGTTCATGTCTCATATTTTATGCCCTCAGAAATGCATGGAGTTTTCAGTTGTGTTTCATCTGTGAATGTCTCATGTGCTTCTTAGGAATAGTTCAGCCAAAATTGAAAATGATTTCAAGATGAGTACATGAGTTTGTTCCTTCATCTGAACAGATTTGGAGAAATTTAGCATCACATCACTTGCTCACCAATGGATCCTGCAGTGAATGGGTGCCGTCAGAATGAGAGTCCAAACAGCTGATAAAAACATCACAATGATCCACAAGTAATCTACATGACTCCTGTCCAGCAATTAACGTATTGTGAAGCGAAAAGCTGGATGTTTATAACAAACAAATTCATCATTAAGATGTTTTTAACTTTAAACCATTGTTTCCATAATATTGCTTTCTCTAGAGAAAAAGTTGTCTTGTCTGAATCAGGAGAGAAATATGCACAGATCAAGCAACGTTTACGAACGAAAAGAGTTCTAAACAAATATATTGGTGGATTTTGATGTGAAAGGACAATAAGGGATGGACTTCTTCACTGAAGGATGCGTTATTATGGATTTCGCTAGAAGAAACAGTCTGAAGTTAAAACGTCTTAATGATGGATTTGTTTAGTGTAACAAACATGCAGCTTTTCACTTCATAAGATGTTAATTGCTAGACTGGAGTCGTGTGGATTACTTGTGGATTATTGTGATGTTTTTATCAGCTGTTTGGACTCTCATTCTGACGGCACCCATTCACTGTAGAGGATCCACTGGTGAACAAGTGATGTAATGCTACAGTTCTCCAAATCTGTTCTGATGAAGAAACAAACTCATTGACATCTACATAATGCCAAATAGTAATATTAAAAAAGGAAACTAATAAGAGTAACAGTATTAGTATAGCTCTTTTGAGATGTTACTCTCTTATGAATGTGTTTATGTGCTGCTTTGCGTTTTTGTGGTTAAATGAAGTTGATTGTAAGTTCATTTGTCACACATATTATCATTCAGTGACATAGGAAACCACCTTTCTTATCGATATCCTGTTTTGTCCCTGTAGTTTGTGATCGAATTCCCGTCTCTTCGGCTGAATCAGTGGTCCGTCTTTATTGTGAATGTGTTTGACCTGGAAATGTTTGGAACACAGCAGGAAACTGCTGTAACATGATCCACTTAAGAAAAGATGTTTCCTTCAACCATTCTGGAATTTAAAGAATTGAACAGTGGGTCAGAAAAACAGATTCATTATCAAGGGGCAACAGTACAGTGAATGATTTCATATCAAAGTAAAAACAAGTGACTTTCCCTGGACCGCATCTTACTGCTGAAGCAGTATGTTCTGGTTTGTCACACACACAGTGTTGATAGGGCATAGAGGACATTTAACTTTATCCAGTTTAGACCAGTTCAGCTTTTTTGTTTTAAGTGATAGCATTTCACTTTAAAAAGAAAACATCTATGGAACTTAGATAATAAACAAGGCAAGTGATTAATAAATATAATTCAATGTTATAAATATAAAGCTGTTTTTTGGAGACAGTTGACTGAGTCAAATTAAGTCAACTGTCTCCAAAATCAGCATTTATTCAGATTAAAACCCACAAGATATTATTAGGAACATTACTATATATATAATATATAGTATATATATACTAATATATATATATATATATACACACACACATACATACACATACATATATATATTATACACACACAAACAAAGAAAAACATATAGATAGAAGAGAAAAAATAGAAAGCTGGTGTTTTTTTGTTTTGTTTTTTAAATAAAGAACAAAAAAATGAAAAAGATAAATAGCAATATTGTGTATATAATGAATATAATGGCAATATTGTGGTCTTGGTTGCCAATAGAAGCCTTTTATTCGTTTATAACCTTTCTTTTGCCATTAATAACTTGAGAAATAATGTTAAGAGAAAAGAAGCCAGTTTGTGATTTGTTTTTGAATTTACATTCCTTACAAATTTATTTTGGACAATCTACCATATTAATACCATGTTTTTTAACAGTACCATATTACAGTAGTTAGTCAATATTTTATATTTCAAATGTGCAACAGTACAGCAAACAGCAGCACCTTTTGATAATGAAATGTATTTAAGAAAAAGTAAATAACTAAAAATCAAGTAGTGCATGCTGCGTAAATAAATATGAATTAAATGATAAATTCTTAATTGAAATAATATTCATAAAAATAAGTAAATAGCAGTGTTTTCTTTGAAGTACATTGGCATCAATATGGTAGCATGAATATGTTAATCATACACTGAAAATTATTTTCACTTACACTGTAAAAAATGACCGTGAATTTAACGGTAAAAGACTGTAAAAATGCTACAGTAAAAACCTGTTAAATGGTTAACGGTAAATTCCCCTACTATATACGGTGAAAAACTGTATTGGACATTACATGTATTGGACATAAATTTTACGGTAGTATACCATTTTTGGAAGTGAAAAATACTGTATAATTTACAGTGAATAACCGTAAATTGACATTCCCAGAATTCCCTGCGTTACATTTCAAATTTGATGTTTTTTTGTTGAAATAATTATGTTTCTTCTCAGTTTTTTCTTATCAGTTTTGTATATTAGGGTTGTGTGTTACACCTAATGTTGTTAAATGAATGTTTATTGCATTATTTCAGTTTCATGTGTGTTACCATGATGGTGTTTGGTGTTTGTGTGAATGACACTGTGCACCTTCTATATATGTTATTATTTAAAAGCTGCTTGTGATGGGCTTTGGTTCATCATGTGACTTTCTCATCACCACCTGCATTTGGTGGTTATCAGTGTATTACAAAGGTACAAAACAGAGTTCAGTACTTCAATAGGTTGGTATAATAACATTACAACAGTTAATAAAGTTACGGTATTTAACTGTAAATTTAAGTTAAAACCGTAAAACCTAAAACATTGCTACTGTATTTTTTACGGTAAAATTCCGGTAACCACAGCTGCCGTTTTTTTACCGTAAATTTTACGGAATTTTTTTACAGTGTAGAAATTGCTAGTAAATTTCACAAACAGTTCCAAAGAAATGGCAAGTGACACACTGAATCAAAGTGACATTTTCAAGGAGGAAAACTGAAATTGTGTTTTCTTGTAAAACATACTCCAATAACTATTGACAACTTTGGAAAAAAAAGTATATATATATATTTATATATCATTTCTTTTGTTTTTTAGAGTGTACAATATCACGGTGCACAATCACTCTAAAAAAACACTTTATGGAAGTACGGATCACCAATATCCAGAGCCTGAAATTGAGCTCAAATCTCTTAGATGCAGGGCAACTGGGTGTCGACCCTTTTGTTTGGACGTGGCATGGGGCGGAGGGACATTTAAAGCAGGAGAAGGAGGGGTGGGGCATGGGAGTCCAGCAGTTGCCATGGCAACAGCCTCGGTTATGTAACATCTTATGTTGGTGTGTAAACAAAGAAGTGAGTGCAGTGATGAGAGACTAGGCTTCCCCCTCCCTCAACCACTTAATACCATTACAGCACATCACATCATATCCACATTACATAAAGCTGCTCTGCAGAGCCCGTCGGATAGTTAAACACTTGACTACAGATTGTGTTATCAGGGCTGATTGACCATTTAAAAACAGAATTTTAAAAATAGGCCGCATATGAAAACTGACATGGTTTCAGTGCTGATAGCAGAATGATACATGATAGTCAGGTTCAGATATAATTGATCCTGATTTGATGGGGGAAAGCATTTTCAGAGAACCCACTTTTGCTTAAAGTTTCCCTGTAACTGTTTCTTGCTATTTTTTAAAATATATTTTTGGCAGTTTAAGAAGGAAAAGAATGTGAGAAAGCAAGGCAAAAGAAAAATGTGAGAACGATTGATCGAAAAACAATTTGAAGGAATAAAAAGAGTGACATAAGTTTAAAAGAATGAGTGAAACACTGGGAACAGTTTCAAAGGAAGATTTAAAAGAAAGTATGACAAGATCAAAAGAAAAGATGCGAAAGAAAGTGAAAAAGAGTGAAATGAACAAAAGAAAGTGAAAGTGAGATTAGTTTAAAAAAAGTTTAAAAACAAAGAAGACATGTTAGGGTTCAATGTTCTGGTATTTGGGAGATTAGTAGTAGTAGTAGCATCATTATTTACTTTTTCTATTATTAATTAGTTTAATTCTTCAGCAAGTTTTCTTCCATTTAAGTTACAAAAGGCATGCATTGGTTACAAAAAGGCAGTACATTGAGGTCTTGCATGCATACATGTTTCAGTGAATTGGAAATTGAAATTATATGTAAAAACACCTTGTAGTAAATAGATGTTTCAACATATATGAAAGGATATACAGCCGTGTTACAAAATGTAGCATGCTAACAGCTCATTTGTTTATCTTGAAATAGCCTCTAATTAGAGATAGTGAATGTAAAGGAGCTCCAAAGCTGACATACTATATATAATATGTTCAGTGAGTATTCGAAGGCTTCAGCGGCGTGTAAGATCACACTGATTTCTATCTGTGCTGGATGAAGTGCTAGCTAGAGTATGCAAATAGCTTATTATTTTTGATATGGCGCGGTTGAAACACGATTGCTCCCAAAGGACGTCTGTACAGACTCCAGAATGCACTTAGGATCAGACTGCATGTCACGAAAGCAGCAGCGCACACGTCCCTCGCATCGCTCAAGGGATGATGCAACAAGCCTCAATTCATTGAATGTTGACAAACTCTAGCTAGAATTACATGCAATTACAGATATCCATATGTTGATGTGACAGGAGGCTGTGTATTACAGTGATTTTACCACCATTAATGTGACACGCAGCACTTTAGTGGGTTTTTATGAAATGGCAACAGCAACAATGTTTAAAATAACCATTATAAAACGGATAGTTCCGGTCCTTGATTCTGATTGGCTGAGCCACGTTCGAAGCTGTTGTAAATTACTCTACGAACATACACCTTTGTTTACATTTGTCTGTTGCTTGGCAACCACTTTGTTGCAACCACATCTGATTCTGAGGAACTACATTGTTTGGTGGAAGAATACTGTTTTTTATTCATATCATTACACTTTATTTGCTCTGTTTTATTTGGTGAAACCTTACGGAATAACCGTTTTATAAAAGCAATAAGCCCCGTGAAGCCGTGGTTTACAGTGAATTTATAACAGCTAAGGGGGTTAGCCTAACACCTCTATTCTATTTTATTAAATAGATTTTCTGAAAACCAACAAGAACACTTAAAAGGGAGATTCCACCCAAAATAATAACAAAACAATAGTAATAATCTGTCATTTTTTACTTTCTTCTGAAACCTTTATGACTTTCTTTCTTCTGTGGAACACAAAAGAAGATGTTTTGAAGAACATTGGTAACCAAATGGTTTTGGGTCCCATTGACTTCCACAGTGTGGACAAAAAATACAATGGAAGTCAATGGGAATCGAAACCATTTACCACGATTCTTCAAAGTATATATATGTTTGGGTTTAACCAAACAGTTTCAGTTCTGATTTACTTCCATTATATGGACAAAAATAGTATAGAAGTCAATGGGAACCAATTGGTTAACAAAGATTCTTCAAAATATCTTCTTTTGTCTTCCAAGAAAGGAAGTCATACAGGTTTGACATGAGGATGAGTAAATGATGACAGAATTTTCCATTTTAGATGATCCCTTTAATAGCTAGTTGGGTATTGGTTAATAGTTTTGCATGGCCTATAGGTGACATTAACTCAAAATTCAAGTTTATTAAGAGGCAGAGCAAGTCATTGCATTGCATTTTGATGAACACTTTTTCTAGAATAATGTGCACTGGTGAATCATTCACAATAAAACCAGGAGAGTTTATTGAAAATAAAATTAAAACAAGACTAAAATAACTAATTCTAGTCAGTTTATCTAACTAACATGGCTCATAATTTAACAAAAGTTTGTAACCATGTTAAACATTTTCAAAAAAAAACAGCAAAGGCATAAAATGCAGGATGTCATTTTGTAATTGGTGCTGGTTGAAAGCGAGTGAGTCACTGTGTCAGAATATGGAGAGTGTGCGGGCGGCTGGCTGTCACAGAGGCATCTCTGAATGGAACATCATCACGCCCTCAAACTCAGACGGGTGTTCTGCACAGGGACCTCAAGAGTACACGTGATATGACGTGCTCCTGCTCTGAGACAACAGCTCGTAGTGGGGTTGTTCTATGCACCAGCAACAATTAAAAATGTGCAGTTGGGTCCAAAAGTCTTAGAAACTCATTTTTCTGATTGAATGTATTTTTTAATAAAAATAATATTACTGGCATGACAATTTAAGTGAAATATTTAAGGAAAAAAATATATGATTTTCAAATTGTTTGAGCATTTGACAGCAGCGCTGGAGCTGACAACACTTCGAGTTTTCTTAGTTTTTGTCTTTTTTTAAAATTACAAATATCTAAACTTTTCTGAGCCAAGATAACATGAGAATCAAAATGACTTAAGATATTAAGTCTTGTGTTCTGAAAAATATATCAAAATTAAGTGATTGTGCTTAAAACAAGTCAAAGTATTTGCCAGTTTTTCCCCCTCCTTCCTTGGTACCTTCGTATAGGCAACTGCAACAAAACGCAACGAACTATTAAAGGAATCATTGAAAACCTAAAGGCGGATATCTCCAGTTTTATTGATTTTAAATGCACAAAAATCCAAAAACTTAACACTGGTAGTAACATAAGTGCACATTTTTTCTTAGAAACATCAGTACTAAAACGAGCATACTCAGTGCTTTCAGTTTTGTATTACTGTCAAACATTACAGTAGAAGCGTTTACATTTCCGATATGATTTTGCATATAATTACACCGCAATCACACACTGAGCTGCATTCTCCATTGTTTGCCTGGATCTGTGAGGGAAAGCCCAGCGCTGGTTGAGGGGCACAACGTGACCTAACAAACAAGGAACCTCCGGGAACACCGTCAGTCCTGAACTATGCGCACATGGGGCCTATCTGAGGGGTCCCGCGAGAAGCGACGCTTTACAAATGACTCTTAAAATGCGCTTTCGCAAGAGTCGCTCAGTAAAAGCGCATTCATTTCGCATCAGTACTATGCTTATGAGGAAAGTTTACAATATTAGTCTCTCGGATGCTGCTTAACACGTTTTATTCATGTGCTCCATCGGCCGTCAGGACACTCCCTGAGCGCGTTTGCTTCGCCTGGGAGGCGGAGACGGGACCCCCGTTGACGTCAGTGGGCCTGTCGGTTTCCTGCAATAGAAAGTGAGAGAAGATAGAGCGAGAGAGAGGAAAAAACAGACCTCTGACCGTTGAAACCCTTGACAACAGTTCAGGCTGCACCTGTAAGTACCGAAAGTTAAGAAATTCACGCGACTTAACAAGCGTTTGGACGCATGGTCCAGTGCGTAACGAACGCATACGGTGCGTAAAAGCATCTCCAGGAGCGGTTGTTTAGGAACACAATGTTTCCAAAAAGATTGTATGGGTTGTTTAAACTTGTGAGCATGCATGTTTGTGTGAGTTTTACGCTGATTTTGCCTGGTGTCGGATCTGTACCGAGCCGGCCCGTGTTTTGTTTCTCGCCGAGAGCGCACGTCTCCAGAATCCTAATACGCGGGGTGTAAATGTTTATCAAGCCCGCAACGCTGCTGGAGAGAGTCTCCGAAGCACCGAACACAACGGCAGGTAAGCGCCAAAACACCTTCCCTTGGCCATGGGATGCAAATGAACGCGTTTCGGATGCGCTTTGCACGTCTTCGGCTGGTTTAAAGGGCATTTTGTTGTCGAATTAGGGAAGTGTTCTTGTTCATGTCCTGTTGCAGAGGGGTTTTCCCCGGCTCCGCCCTCTTCATGTGTTTCTTAAAGGCAGTAATGCGCCATTCATCCTGTGCGCACATGGATTTGGCACTGAACTGTGGTTTGTAAACGTAGTGGCATTTATTAAAAAAGGTGGTGGATTTGTGTCAGGCTTGGACACATGGTGACTCATCGCATGCGGGTCTTATAGGCTGTGAGCATTTCAGTTTGTCACTGGCACGGTCTGCCTTACAAGAGCAACCCCTGTTAAGTGCCGTCTTTTTTGCCATTGCATCCATGCCAAGTAGATATGTGTCTCATGTGCAGCAGTTTATGTTTCCTCCGTTAAACTGTTTTCAGGGTGTTTCCTAATAGTCAGATTGACAGATTCTTTTAACATTTTTCATTTATGCATTTGGCAGATGCATGGCTTGGCGAGGTATGAATTTTATTAGTATGTGCATTCCTAGGGAATCAAACCCCTGACCTTGTCGTTGCTAGACCAGTTACATCAATTCTGAAAAAAAAAACCATTATTGAAATTCTGCAGCAATATATTCAATTTTTGCAGTGACATTGCAACATTACAATTCTGAAATGAAGTAGTATTCAAATTCTGCAGTAACATTGTAACATTCCAATTTTGAAATGAAGTAATATTAAAATTCTGTAGTAACATTCCATGTCTTAAACGATGCAGTAATGAAGTTCTGCAGTAACATTGCAACATTCCAATTCTGAAGTAACATTCCATGTCTTAAATGATGCAGTAATCAAATTCTGCAGTAACGTTGCAACATTCCAATTCTGGACTAACACAATATTCAGATATTGTTGCTAGACCAGTTACATCAATTCTGAAATAACACAGTATTGAAATTCTGCACTAATATTGTAACATTCCAATTCTGAAATTAAGTAATATTCAAATTCTGTTGTAACGTCTGACCTTGTCGTTGCTAGACCAGTTACATCAATTCTGAAAAAAAAAAACATTATTGAAATTCTGCAGCAATATATTCAATTTTTGCAGTGACATTGCAACATTACAATTCTGAAATGAAGTAGTATTCAAATTCTGCAGTAACATTGTAACATTCCAATTTTGAAATGAAGTAATATTAAAATTCTGTAGTAACATTCCATGTCTTAAACGATGCAGTAATGAAGTTCTGCAGTAACATTGCAACATTCCAATTCTGAAGTAACATTCCATGTCTTAAATGATGCAGTAATCAAATTCTGCAGTAACGTTGCAACATTCCAATTCTGGACTAACACAATATTCAGATATTGTTGCTAGACCAGTTACATCAATTCTGAAATAACACAGTATTGAAATTCTGCACTAATATTGTAACATTCCAATTCTGAAATTAAGTAATATTCAAATTCTGTTGTAACGTTGTAACATTCCAATTCTGAAATGAAGTATTTAATTTCTCGAGTAGCATTGTAACATCCCAATTCTGAAATGACATCATATTCAAATTCTGCAGTAATACTGTAACATTTCTATTCTGAAATGTCATATTAAAGTTCTGCAGTAATATTGTAACATTCCAATTTTTAAATTATGAAATATTTAGTTTCTCCAGTGACATTGTAACATTCCAATTCTGAAATGATGCAGTAATCAAATTCTGCAGTAACATGCAACATTCCAATTGTGGAGTAACACAATATTCAAATATTGTTACTAGACCAGTTACATAAATTCTGAAATAACACAGTATTGAAATTCTGCACTAATATTGTAACATTCCAATTCTGCAATGATATATTCAAATTCTGCAGTAACATTGTAACATTCCCATTTTGAAATGAAGTATTTAAATTCTCGAGTAACATTGTAACATTCAGATTCTGAAATTATGTAATATTCAAATTCTGTAGTAACATTTCATGTCTTAAATGATGCAGTAATCTAATTCTGCAGCAACACTGCAACATTCCAATTCTGAAATGACATATTCAAATTCTGCAATAAATTGTAACATTTCAATTCTGAAATTGCATCATTTAAATTCTGCCGTATCATTGTAACATTTCAATTCTGAAATAACACAATATTCAAATTCTTTAGTTGCACTGTAACTTTTCAATTCTGAAATGTCATATTCAAATTCTGCAGTAACATTGTAACATTCCAATTCTGAAATAACACAATATTCATCAACATAGTCATGCAGGGGGATTTTTTTTAACACACACCGATTGCCCTAGGACAGTATTTCTCAATCCTGGTCTCTCTAATCAAACGCACCTAATTGTTAAAGGCTCCATGTTCTGATATGGATGCGTCAGATAATCCAAAATGTGCAGTGGCGGGGGGCTTCCTGGACCAGGAGTGCGAAACACTATTCTAGAAGTGTGTGTGAAACCTGGTGCATGCGCTGTGTGTGTGTGTGTGTGTGTGTGTGTGTGTGTGTGTATGCTCGAATCCTCAGGGAGGTGATGTCATTGCCGTAGAGCTGCACATGGAGGGAAATCATACACACTCGTAGTAAGCATTATGTAATGTGGTGAGACGGAACATCCGCGTGGAATCTGGCACATGCCAGACGGGATTCATGCGGCAATGTATGGACAAGGCATATCAGACATTTGCTTCATGCTGCAATGGAGCTGAGGAACAAACAGAAACAAAAACCTCCTAAACATTGAAACAAAGAGCATCTTTTGTAGAATGTGGGGTGTATTTGCATCTGTTCCTGCAGAGCTGAGAAATGCATTTTGCCATTTTGAGAGCTGCGGTTTTAAACTATTTTGAAGTCTGGTGATATTCATCATAAACAACCTGTCAACATTATTGTGAGAGGATATATACCAACCAGGCTGATTGATTGGCTATTTATCTGCATTTATACAGTCTACCGTCTATAAATGTATGTATTCTTTTTCAATCCCAATTCATTCGAAATGTGTGTTTTAACGTTTAGGAGGATTCGTTTTCTATTGAAATATATCAAATTATTTTTTAGATAGGCCTACTATATATCATTGTAGCTAATATTTAGCAAATTCATTTATTTTTCATAGTTATTTAAAACATTTTGTGGGCCCTTTTTTATTGTGCTGTATGGCTAAATGTGTTCAATGGCTGTAGATTGTCTTGAGAATATTTAAAATATGTCTAATGAAATTATTCAGAAATTTTGCTTGTAATGGAGACCCTAATAGCACTTTTAAAATTCCCCGCAGGGTTTGCAGCACAGCAGAGATGACCGTGTCATTTCTCTGTGTTTGATGTCAGATAAACGCAGGTGTGTGTAGAAGTGCAGTTAGTCAATTCATCGATGGCAACAGACCATTAAGATCAGGAATCTGATTATTGTTCACACTTCTGTATCTGTGTCAGCCCACCTAAGACATCAGTTCTTACTGACAACACTAGTGATTTTTGTCACAGTAGCTGGAGCTAGAGAAAGAGGACGCCACGCTTGTGTTGTTTCCAAGCAGTAAGAGTATGTGTGTGGCCTATTTTGCTTTTGCTTCAGTTTATTTGTTTCTCATCTGTCCCAGATGTGCAGAGGGTGTCTTTCCTGTGTGGAATAGGAGATTGTCTTTCCTCCCTGTGATTGGCCGCATTCCATCCAGCATCTTTCCGTACATTGTGTCACTGAGCCAGCGGAAAAACCCTGAAAATGCCACGTACAAAGCAAAACAACCCTAAAAACCTGAAAGGTAAGTGCTGTCTTCCGTTGGACCAGAATTCTGTTTGCTTAGGGTGTTTATGTTGGTTCATGCTTTATCCTTTCCCAGGTGTCAGGAGGTCTCATTGTGGTTAAAATGTCTTCGAAGTTTCTAAAAATTTTCATAGATAGGAAATATTTGGCTAGTTAATAGAAAAGTGTAGGTTTTCCAGTCAAACTAGAACATTTGTTTACGTGGCTTGGGCTATTTTTGTATATTTTGGTTCTGTGTGAAATTACTCATATTTATTTACCACAAATTAGTTAGTCATTAAGAGATCTGTGTGAGTGGAATTGTAACATTCAGATTCTGAAATTATGTAATATTCAAATTCTGTAGTAACATTTCATGTCTTAAATGATGCAGTAATCTAATTCTGCAGCAACACTGCAACATTCCAATTCTGAAATGACATATTCAAATTCTGCAATAAATTGTAACATTTCAATTCTGAAATTGCATCATTTAAATTCTGCCGTATCATTGTAACATTTCAATTCTGAAATAACACAATATTCAAATTCTTTAGTTGCACTGTAACTTTTCAATTCTGAAATGTCATATTCAAATTCTGCAGTAACATTGTAACATTCCAATTCTGAAATAACACAATATTCATCAACATAGTCATGCAGGTGGATTTTTTTTAACACACACCGATTGTATTTCTCAATCCTGGTCTCTCTAATCAAACGCACCTAATTGTTAAAGGCTCCATGTTCTGATATGGATGTGTCAGATAATCCAAAATGTGCAGTGGCGGGGGGCTTCCTGGACCAGGAGTGCGAAACACTATTCTAGAAGTGTGTGTGAAACCTGGTGCATGCGCTGTGTGTGTGTGTGTGTGTGTGTGTGTGTGTGTGTGTATGCTCGAATCCTCAGGGAGGTGATGTCATTGCCGTAGAGCTGCACATGGAGGGAAATCATACACACTCGTAGTAAGCATTATGTAATGTGGTGAGACGGAACATCCGCGTGGAATCTGGCACATGCCAGACGGGATTCATGCGGCAATGCATGGACAAGGCATATCAGACATTTGCTTCATGCTGCAATGGAGCTGAGGAACAAACAGAAACAAAAACCTCCTAAACATTGAAACAAAGAGCATCTTTTGTAGAATGTGGGGTGTATTTGCATCTGTTCCTGCAGAGCTGAGAAATGCATTTTGCCATTTTGAGAGCTGCGGTTTTAAACTATTTTGAAGTCTGGTGATATTCATCATAAACAACCTGTCAACATTATTGTGAGAGGATATATACCAACCAGGCTGATTGATTGGCTATTTATCTGCATTTATACAGTCTACCGTCTATAAATGTATGTATTCTTTTTCAATCCCAATTCATTCGAAATGTGTGTTTTAACGTTTAGGAGGATTCGTTTTCTATTGAAATATATCAAATTATTTTTTAGATAGGCCTACTATATATCATTGTAGCTAATATTTAGCAAATTCATTTATTTTTCATAGTTATTTAAAACATTTTGTGGGCCCTTTTTTATTGTGCTGTATGGCTAAATGTGTTCAATGGCTGTAGATTGTCTTGAGAATATTTAAAATATGTCTAATGAAATTATTCAGAAATTTTGCTTGTAATGGAGACCCTAATAGCACTTTTAAAATTCCCCGCAGGGTTTGCAGCACAGCAGAGATGACCGTGTCATTTCTCTGTGTTTGATGTCAGATAAACGCAGGTGTGTGTAGAAGTGCAGTTAGTCAATTCATCGATGGCAACAGACCATTAAGATCAGGAATCTGATTATTGTTCACACTTCTGTATCTGTGTCAGCCCACCTAAGACATCAGTTCTTACTGACAACACTAGTGATTTTTGTCACAGTAGCTGGAGCTAGAGAAAGAGGACGCCACGCTTGTGTTGTTTCCAAGCAGCAAGAGTATGTGTGTGGCCTATTTTGCTTTTGCTTCAGTTTATTTGTTTCTCATCTGTCCCAGATGTGCAGAGGGTGTCTTTCCTGTGTGGAATAGGAGATTGTCTTTCCTCCCTGTGATTGGCCGCATTCCATCCAGCATCTTTCCGTACATTGTGTCACTGAGCCAGCGGAAAAACCCTGAAAATGCCACGTACAAAGCAAAACAACCCTAAAAACCTGAAAGGTAAGTGCTGTCTTCCGTTGGACCAGAATTCTGTTTGCTTAGGGTGTTTATGTTGGTTCATGCTTTATCCTTTCCCAGGTGTCAGGAGGTCTCATTGTGGTTAAAATGTCTTCGAAGTTTCTAAAAATTTTCATAGATAGGAAATATTTGGCTAGTTAATAGAAAAGTGTAGGTTTTCCAGTCAAACTAGAACATTTGTTTACGTGGCTTGGGCTATTTTTGTATATTTTGGTTCTGTGTGAAATTACTCATATTTATTTACCACAAATTAGTTAGTCATTAAGAGATCTGTGTGAGTGGAAACTTTATAGTTTCAGTTCTACGGGTCTTTCAAAAAGTGTTTCTAATAATCCTATTTTGACGACTCTGTGAAGTCAATTGACTAGCACAGTTTTCTTTTTCTGTGTTGATGTATTTCCTGTTGTAACAGGAAGTAGTTTCGGGCAGGTGGCGTTTGAGGGAGGGAAGTTCTTTTTCTATAAAGTGTTTTTGTGGATCAATATTTATTGACATTTTCCGGAAGCATTTTCTGCTTACTGTGACTTATAGTCAATGTTTAAGAGTACACTAGCATGTAGACGGCATCCGTTTAATTACAGCAAGCAGTATTTTATGTTAGAATTTAGAATTATGTTAGAATTATGAATAGAATTAAGTTAGTATCTCTGTATTTTAATGCATGTCATTTTTTATAGAAATAAAAATATACTCGCTCTAGCAGAGTGTGTAGCAACCCAGATTTTGGAGTGTTTGGATAGTTATTGCTTTGAGCTTGGCCAAACAAAATTAATAATTTAGTTTGATTACAGAACAGCATCCACTAGAGACGGCTATGTCTTTTCCCAATATTAGTATTATTAAGTGAAGAGAGGGGGGAAAACACACACACAACCATTTTTGAGTCTTATTTTTGCTTTTATAATACAGACCACAGATATGACCATGATGATTCTTTCTTGATTAAAAGCAAGTTTGTAGAAGTTTATGAAGGTGTCATTACATATTAACATTAAAGCTCTAGATTATATTAGTAACACTTTGGTCTTGAAAAAATTATTGATCTCTTTAACATCCTAAGTTACAAGTAGATTTTAAATGGTGCACAGGTTCATACACACAATGTCAACCATCAGGGTAACACACATGAAACTAATGCAATAAACATGAACTAAATAACAGAAAATATAACACAAAACACCCTCATGTAATTACTGATTTAAAAAAAAGATAAAAATAGTTTATATTAAATACAATCGTTTGGAATGTGTCACATGGAAACTTCTTGGAATGCACTTTTACTGTCTTTAACCAGAAATTATTCAGTAATTCATAGTTTTTAAAAAACTTGTAAAAAACATTCATTTGATACTATTTTACAGAAAATTACATATAGTGCATGCTTTATGGTAAGTGGAATAATATAAACAATTTTCCCACAGAAATTGCTAGTAAAGTTAAAAAAGAATTACAAAGTAACACATTGATTTAAATATGAACGTGTGAAGTAGAAAACCTGAAATAGCATTTTCTTGTAAAATAGACTCCAATAATCTTTGTTCTATTTGAAAAATAATTGTTTACAGTGAGTGCAGTTAACTAATTAACAAGTTTTTACTTTCACATTTTTTTTTCTGTAAAAATGACAAAAAAAATTTTTTTTTTTTACAGTGTGTTAATAACAAGGCACCAAGCAGTTTTGGAGACAATCAAATACTGAATTATTAACTTTAATCTTCTCCAGAACAAATACGTTTTAGTTACGTATTTCTCAAAGCCAAGGTTGCTTTAAATGTTTCTGTGACAGCAGCAAGGAAATGCAAAAAGCATGTCGGTACACGCTGAAATTGCGCTTCCATGCATGACATTTCTGTGGAATCCCAGATATTTACTTTTTAACAAGAAAGTCCCCACCTCAAAGTCCAGCCACAATTCATGCCATTTTATGTTCAAAAGCTCCTTGTCGTTTATGATACTGAAACGCAATATTTTGTATAGAATCAAAGTGTAATTAGAACTAGAGCTTTAATGTTGAAATGCAATAAAAGTTACATTCAAAAATATAGTTTATTTTTGGACGTATTCTTGCATAGTGTGTCATTGGGTTGTGCGAATGAAAATGGCTATACGGCAATGTTTTGAATGAACAAAGTATGAAAGAGAAAGAAAAATACCAGAACAAGGAACTAGAGGATTCCCTCCTTTGTGTTGGGCTGCTGTGTTATTGGTGTCATGGATACAGAGGTGACCTCTGTCTGTCAGCAGAACACATCCATTCTAAAGCATGTCAAAATCGAGTCAGACGGTCAAAGCATAAAAGCATAAAGCTTTCATTGTTCTTTGAGGCTGCCGTGTTTCCAGGCTGTGTTTAATGTTAGGTAGCTTGTTGAAATCATTGCTAGGCGCAGACTCAGCCAACATGTCAGTTTGTGTTTTGTTTCATGCGTGTGCATCTCGTGACTTCCGAGCAGAGCAGGAATGCTTCAATGACGCAGTTTGTGGGTAAACCGGCAGGAAGTAAGGAACCTCTTCCCCCCCATTGGACTCAGTATGTTTACTTTTCTGAAACAACTGGTCTCCAAGCACATAGGCACTTGTGCTGCTGCTCACGTCGTTGTCGATCCTTGTCACCTGTTTTTCTTTTTACAAAATTATAAACCATTGAGGTATACAGTGTTGGGGCCAAAGATATGATACAAATTAGCTCACAAGCATCTGTCACATATTTTTATGCTGCTTTCTTTTGCTTTTTAACAGTATTTTAACCTTTCTAGCTAAAGGAATAGGCCTAGTTAATTTGTTTAATCACCCTCAAGTTGTTCAACCCATATGACGTTCTGCCTGCAGTGAAACAAAACTTCACAAAGGTCTGTAGTGAAAAGCTATGTGACGATTCTTCAAAAATTCCCTTTTGTGTTTCGTGGGGGAAAAAATCGAATTAATGTGGGGGTTTGTATTGGCATGAGGTTGAATAAATAATCAGTTTTCATTTCTGGGTGAATGATTGCTTTAAAAAGTTAATTTATAAAGGTTAAAAGCAGCCTTTTTTTGTTTTAGATTGTTGTTCCTTTTTATGAGTGAATTGTTAAATATAATGGAAGGGTCAGAGATCTTGAAAAATCCGTACAGTAGTGAGTTTTCCGCTAGTAAACGTACTGTGAAAAGAGCACAAGGGGGTTGAAAGGCTGGAAAAAGCATTTCTGGTGGAAAGTCTTGAAGTCATGAAATTCCATAGTCAGTTTATTGTTAATTTAGCTGTTAAGGTTTTTTTTTCTGGGTGTATGACTTTGTATACATATACAGTTTAAAATTTTGGGGTCATAAATACTGTAAAAAATTAAATAATGTGAAATATTATTGCAATTTAAAATAAGTGTTTTCTATTTGAATAAATTTTAAAATGTAATTTATTCCTGGGATGCAAGCTGAATTTTCAGCATCATTACTCCAGTCTTCAGTGTCACATGATCCTTCACTAATCTTTTTTTTTTTTTTGCTGTTTTCCTATTAATAATAATGCTGAAAACATGGTATTTTTGTAGAAACTGCTACATTCTCTTTTTTTCAGAATTCTTTGAATAGAAAGTTATAAATAACAGCATTTATTTGAAATACAAATCTGCTGAATATGATACATTTACTGTCCTTATATATATTTGTATGTGTGCAAATCATTTTGTTAGGATTGCCTAGGAAAAAACTAAACAAAACTGTGGTTACCAAAACAATGTAAATTAGTCCCGTCCTGGTGTCTTACTTCCTTTAAACATGTTATGCTTTTCTGCAGAATACATTAGTTGTTTATTTGCATGTCTAAAGACCGTAAGGTACGCTCTTTAGAAATGTGGGAGTAAGTTGAATGTTGGCCCATGTTGCCTTTAACCATCCCCATAACATTTTAGAGTGGTGTTGTTGGCACAGTAACCGTAGGTGGGGAAATTGCAGCATGCCAATGCCGAAAGTTTCTCCTGTGGGCCTTCCTTTACTTCCCATTTCTAAAGCACCCATTAAAGCACGTTCTCTGTCTGAGACACTGAATCAACCTGCTCTTGGTCTAACCCAGGTTGTGCGGCTTGCAGACTGTTGCAGCTTGTGTTGGTGGTAGATGACCACAGAACGCTGAAATGGAAAAGCCCTTTTTTAGTGCAGCACACGCTCAGCAATCACTCAGCCACTGCTGTCGTAATCTGGAACGTCCCTTTGAAGCTGCAGGGGTAAATGTTTCACCCAGAATGCACGTTTTGACTGCGTGACCCGGCGAACCTGTTAATAATCGACTCCCGGGTTTGTTCGCTGACCTTTGGAGAGTCCAGGCGTGCGTGGGTTGTGACTGTGTAACCCGGACCAGCGCTGATAATCTCAGGTGTCACGTGCATTGGGCTTCTCATAGCTCCATAGATTCAGAGTTGTCACTTTAAATTGTTTTTGTGGCAGATGCCACTGTTTCTGTCTCAATTCAGTCTGACTTCTCCGTTGGCGCAGGATGAGATTAACCTCCTTTAGGAATAACGAGGAGGAGAGAGACACGCATAGTAGAGCTGTCGAGTGTTTCTCATGGTTTATGAGGTGGGGGAGTTTGATTCGATGTCCTCCCGCATGGCTGCGCCAAGTTTGACGTCAAAAACAAACTCTGTGTAGGAGTCTATATAGACGTGCAGTATACAGTTTTGGGTTTCAGTTAAATTGTGGTAGTAATTTATTATTTATTATTGTATAGTAATTTATTATATATTTTTAATTATTTGTTCTAGGATCAAATGGCATTTTTCCCATTCTGTTCAAAAGAATAAAATAGTTTGCAGAAAATTGGCACAAAATCAAAACAAAATAGTTGTTGCCATTACGGGATTTAAGATACAATGTAATGATATTGGTCTGATCTGACAAAATTTTCTTCTCTGAGAAAATTGTTCAGCCACATGACTTGTTGAGGCAAAGTCACATGACTTTTTTTAACACTCATATAAGAATGTATTTGGTAAATGGGATTTCATGGTAGTTTCTGCATGTCTTCTTACCAAATTAAAAATGTATTCATGTGAAGTTACTGGATAAGTTATGTTTATTTTGGAAATTTTAATACAAATTTTATGCAATATCTCAAACTTTAAAAAAAAAAAAATGTTTTTGAAAGAAGTCTCTTATGCTCACCAAGGCTGCAGTTAACCTATTTGATCAAAATACAGTAAAACAGTAATACTGTAAAAAAAAATTTTTTTTAAATTAACTGCATTCTGTTTAAAAATCTTTTAAGATGTAATTTATTCCTGTGTTGCAAAGCTGAAATTTCAGCAGCCATTACTCCACTCTTGAGTGTCCTTCAGATCCTTCAGATATCATTCTAATATGATGATTTCCTAAAGAAACTTTTCTTATTATTATCACTGTTGAATTTTTATTATCAGTAGTTGTTGCTTGATATTTTTGTGTAAGCCATTTGTTTTTTAGGATTCTTTGACGAATAGAAAGTTCAAAAGATCAGCATTTATTTGAAACATAAATAATTTTTAACATTATAAATATCATTACTGTCTAACTTTTCATTAATCTCTGATCAATTTAGTGCAAGTGTTCACTTAAAAAAAAATCTTACTGACCCCAAGATTTGCAGTTTCAGACTTGGGAGGAAATTTTGAGTTGTAAAAGTTAAAGTGTGTTTTCATAGTACATTTTGTTTCAAAAGATAAAAAAAAACATAATTTCTCATATTGTGACCTGTTGAATGAGCATCAGTATGATGAATATTTATCGTGTAATTCACATCAGTTGTACATTTCGGTTTAGACGAGGAGATGAAGTGATTGAGAGGCAGTCTGAATGCCGAGTGTTGTTTTTCTCATGCGTTACCCGAGGGCGCACATTTGTTTCAGTGCTGTAGCGGTCTGACACTTCTGTCTCCCCCTAAGCATCAGAGGTCAAGAGGTCAGGCTTGGGGTTAAGAAGGGGTCTTGAACTCAAAGTAGGGCCTTAATTCTAGTCTGTCTAATCCCAGAGACAGACCCTATGAATATCCCAGAGTTGTTTCTGTCTAAAGTTAAATGGTTCTTGCATCTCTGATCTTTTTATAGCATTTCAAACGTAAACCTGCAGTGGCAGCTGATGTAAAATCTGCATAGTTAGGCTGTCCTTTCACAGTAATATTTATATCAGTCAGATATTTCATGAGAGCAGAGTACAGGTCGTGTTTTTGAAGGCCTGATCTCAATGAAAGAAAGTGAATATTTGTGAACAAGATGTGATATTGAAATCAAAGCAGTGCATTCCTATAAATGTGTTCAAACCAACATTTATCAGATGACAGATGACATTTATTTTTCTCCTGCTTCCTCCTTTTTGTTTTTAGTTGTTTTGCTAACCGTTTGGTAGCTAAGCTGTTGTGCTTATTGTGGGTCCTTTAGCTCTGTGATTGTTTGCTAACTTTTGTGTAGTTTTTGGTTTTCACGTTCTGTGCGGTTTGCGTTATGACTTTGCGGAAGTTGCATTGCACCACCTATAGTACTGAAGTAAATTTGCTTTTCATTCAGCCCGAGAAATATTAGTTTGGGTTTGGGTGTGAACAGACTTGTTGAAATTATTAGAATATTAGTTGCTTCTAATATTTAGAAAATAAATGAATCAATGGAAGCCCATTTCCGCCACAAAATAAAAAAATAAAATAGTAAGGTAATTGTGACTTTTTATCATACAATTCTGACTTTTATATCTCTCAAATGACTTTTTTTTCTCAGCATTGTGAGTTTACATCTCACCGTTTTTTTTTCGACCACATTTTTTTCTGTTTGCCACAGAATAAAAAAGGTAATTGTGACTTATCTCATAATTCTGACTTTTCTTCTCAGAATTGCAGTTCAAAGTGAGAACTGCGAGACACTTTTTCTTTATTCTGTGGCAGAAACAGGCTTTTATATGAATCTATTTCTGAATCTTTTTAAGTACTTTAAAAAGTACTTAATTTGCAAAGAACAATTGTATGTATACATTGTAAGTAAACACAATAGTTGTGAGTATTATGCATTAAAAATTTTATTTTAATGATTTTTATCACTGTACTACATTTATTTTAGGCTGAAATATGAACTTATGAACAAAACTATTACATGAAAGATTCATATTAATTGACCTAGTTTTGTGAAGATGTAGATGAAATTAAGTTCAGACCCTGATAATGTAGTAAATGAACTCTCATCTCAATAGAGACGCTGTGATGGAGTTTTGGTGTGGCTTCAGATGGCTTGATTTTTACCTGTTGTGTCATGCTTATGAGGGCAAACCAGTATTTCCGCTCTTTACTGTACAGTTTGAGCAAGTGAAACCCATGCTGTTTTCTCGCTCTCTTTCTCGCGCTCTGTGTTCCCTGCGGCTGGGATCACCCTCCGTTTTAGCAACAGTAACTAAAACAGATGCGCAGCAACAGGTTTGGCCATGTCTGTTTGGCTCCCTGCAAACCTTACAGAGAAATTAAAGAGTGTGTGAGCGAACAAAAACTGAATGTGAGAGACTGTTTTTCATAGTGACATATGGAACAATTGTGCATGTGTATGTTATCAAAACCAGTTTTTCTCTGGTCAGCAAAAATTTTTAAAACCGCTTCCGAACATGTACGTATGAGGGGAAAAGACATAATTCTGCTTTTTATTCCTTCAAGGAATAAGTATTTTCCCCCCATCCATGGAAACACTGACTCTTTCCAGTAATTAAGCAATAAATTTAACAGCTTAGCTGTTAAAAATTATATTTTTTTACTGCACGAAAAGGAACTGGGTCCAGCACATTTTGGTTTGCAGTCATACAGCATGTTTCTTTGTTTGCCCATCATGGGCTTTTCCTGGCATCAGTGGAGAAATGCAGTCCATCACTTTAGGCTCATTGATCAGAAACTTTGCTGGAGTTACACTTGTCTACACTTGTAAATTTTGTTTCCCCCCAATTTAATCAATGAGATGTTGCACACTTGCTGTGCAAAACCTTTTTTTTTTTAATGATAAGAATCTCAATTGCACATTAAAAGTACATATTTCACAGGTGACGGTGAAAATCATACATTGGCATAGTATTTTTAACATACTATGGGTCTCATTCGTGAATAATGAACAGGAATTTGTGCGAATAGTTTGTATTAGTGCATTATGTGAATTGTTACATTAAAAATTTGTAATACATTCATCCTGATTCCTGCCTACTACTAATGGTGGATAGTGGTGTTTCATGTGACATTTTACACTACTGTTCAAAAGTTTGGGGTCAGTAAGATTTTTTTTTGAGTTTTTTTTTTTAATCTCTTATGCTCACCAAGGCTGTATTTGTTTGGTCAAAAATACAGGCTCAAGAAACATTTCTTAGTATTATCAATGTTGAAAACAGTTGTGCTGCTTAATATTTTTCTGAAAACAAATCCATTTTCCCAGGATTCTTTGATGAAGAGAAAGTAGACCAGCAATTATTTGAAATAGAAATCTTTTGTATTATTTTAAAACATTGTAACTGTTCATTAAAAGAATGGTTGATGATTTTACAATTTACACATAAAATCATTGTGCACTATGATTTGTACTGCACTAAATCTGGTTCTCACTTTGGGGGACATTGTGCTAATCGGGATGCTGTCTTTCTGTTGTGTGATGTTTGTTTGATTATATAAAAAGTATTTTAAATCCACGACAGCATAAATGACTGACTGACAAACTGTTTCAAATCTGTTACAAAAGCAAGGTGTCATGTTTCAGTTTGTGGTTGCTTTTGTGTAACAAGCGAAATCTGTTGCCAAGGTCATGTCTAAATGTATTTAACACCATTCTTTGAATTGATCCTGTTATAGAAGAAACCCTTAAAAAAATTTGCCATGGTAACAGTAGTTTTGCTAAAAGGTACAGCAAAAAAAGGCTGCAGTAACTTGATATCAGCCTCCATTGTCTTCGCTTTTGCCTTTTAGTAGCAACAGTAACTGTAGTATCAGTGTTTTGGTGGAAACTATGGCTACCATGGTAAAAAATAAATGACCCTAACTCTTAAGTGTTTCTTCTCTTCTGTCCTGCAAACCCTCAAATTGCTTCCTCTCATAGGGTTTACAATACAGCCGGAGTAAAATTGCAGCTCAGTGCTTCCCTCTTACTGCATACAAGGTATTTTTTGGCTATTGTTCGTTCTTGCATTTTTTTTCTTGTGCGTTCCACCCCCTCACTGTGCCTGAACTACATTCAGACTTTCATTCTGAATGTCTGTCAAGCTCTGACTGTGTATCGGACTAAAGTGACTAATGCTGGACCGACGCCACCCACCTGCAATAAGCTGAAGAGGTTGTGCGAGTGTGTGTTCTCACACTTCAGGCCTGCGTGTTGCCTTATTTTCCCCTCAGAGTTGATTGCCAGAGGTATTTCTGTGTGAGCGCTGCATGTCGGTTTAATGTTTAGAAGAGATTGTGTATTCACATGCACATTTACAGGGGATATGCCCACATACGCCTGTATATAGGAGTTTAGGCCTTCAGGTATTGTGGTCAAAACAGCTTTGTTTGGCGTGACAGATTAAAATAGCGTAGAAAAAGTGTGTTTTTGTCTCTCTCTCTGTTTTCATGCAGTCCATGCACCACATGCTCAGTGTCTGTCAGCACGCTGTAATGCTCTTTTTGTGTCTCTGTTTAAACGCATTGCAGTTCAAACACTACGTCACACTAGTGGACAGAATATTCCAGTGTGTTTTGTTTCTTGCGGTTACAACAACCGCTGCTTGTGAATGAAAAAACGCCAAACTTGTTAAATTTTACAATGTAGCTTTCAAGTTTGAAGAACGGCACAGATTAATTAAATCCCACAAGTAAATCCCAGAAATGTATCCCAGATCCAGTGAACATTCTTGCTGGTCTTAAATGTGTAACCCTGCAGCATTGGTTCTTTCTAGGCTGAACAGCATTTTTATGTGTGTTTGATTCTTGAGGGCTTCTGTTAAGTCATAAAATTGCATTTGTTACTCGTTCTGCTTCCATAATATGGTTTTATTTCTGAGTGAAACGGTGTTAAACAAGAAAAAAAACGAGGGCAGAATTAATTAGATCATGTTGCAGCTGTGGTTGCCAGTACTTTACCATAAAAAAAATATGGTAGCAACATTTTAGTGTCCTGCAAATAAAGTCAAAACACCATCATGGTAACAGACATGACACTAAAATTATGCAATACATATTAATTAAACAACATAAGATGTATATACACAATTGATACCAACTAACAAGAAACATAATTATTTAAAGTACCATTGAATATACTGTCTTATGCAGAGAATTGTAGGATTGCTTGTTTACCGTTTCCTTTACTTCCAAAGTCTGTACATTTAAGAGTATTTTACTGTAAAATTAATTAAAATGTCATGTTTTTCACAGAATATAGTAAACTTGCCCTTTAACTAATTAACAGGCTTTTACACTAGCACTTTTACCGTAGTTTAGAGTTAAAATGACATATTTTACTGTCAACTTTTTGTGCTTAAGTTTAAACTTATTTTATTTATTTTTGCCAAGACAACATTTCTCATTTCCGTTTGAGTTTCTATTTAATATGTATGTATTACATATTTATAATAATTGTTTTATTTTCCCTTTACATTATTTTTTTATTTTATTCTAATTTCAGCTTTCATTTAATGAAAATGAAGTTCACCCTCTAGAGCGTCTCTAGTATCCCAATGGTAACGCATCTTTTTCAAATCTATTGTTATTAGCTTTTATTGTCAAAACCTTTATTACATCAATGTTAAATGGCATTAAATTACTAGGTTAACTGTTTTAGAAAGGCTGCATTACCTATACAGTAAGCCTAAAACAACGAGTAAACATGAATCCGTTGTTTGCATTTCATAGGCAACATCAGCCAAAACAGAAAGTCATTTTTCAAGTTGATAAAATACTACGAAGACAAACTTTTTGAGTATCATGCATTGATGGATTGTGCACAATAAATCCAGGAGTAAGCAAATATAGGGACAATTTTGATTTCATCTTGACTTTAAAGCAAAGACGTCATCTAAAGTGGCGCACTCCATTTTTTGTGAATGCGGCTTTGTTTGAAAGCAGAATTGCTCTAAAGATATCAAACCCTGACTGCAGACCACCGGAAACCCTTATAAGGATGTTGTTGCGTGGGGTTTGCCTGTGTGTGTGTGTGTGTGTGTGTGTGTGTGTACGAGACGACACTGGCAAAGCCTAACGGTTTACACAAGCGAAGCTTGATCTGGCTGTTGCTAGGGCAACAGGAGCAGCATGAGTCTGTGTGTGCAGGTGCCGTTCCTGCGTCTGACTGCGGGAGGAAGCAGGGAGTGAAAGAGAGCTTTTTTTTTCTTTTTTTAAGGAAGGAGGATTGACTGGGTGAACGATGGATTATCTGTGGGAGAGACCCCAATGGGAATGGGAGGATGGCGATAGAGGAGAAGAAAGGATTGAGAGAGAAAAAAGCATAGTTTGATAGAGAGGCAGCCCTCAACGGGAGCCCAAGGACCCAGCGGGAGTCCGGTAACCTGAGTGACTTTCAGACAGAGAGGAAAAGAAGGGAAAAAAGATGTAATACAGAGAAAAGGATGTAATAATAGAATAAATTCAGCCATAGCAACTAATAAATGGATGCTATCAAGCTCCAAAAGTGATTTAAAAAAGCACCATGAAAGACTTGTATGCTATATTTCGGGTCCATTCGTTAGCTAATACTGTACAATAGTGTTTTGGGGAGATTTTTATGTAGTGAGTGAACTATTCCTTTAAGGATTTGTGTGTACTTAGATCTCACAGCCAGAAAAATTTGCTGCCTGTGCTGTGTTCTCTCTTGTGTGTGTTGTGTGTGTTTTCAGAGGTGCACAAAAGCAGATTTCTCCAGAACAATGCCAGATTCACCCGGTCCGGAATCACGTGGAAATTCCTCCACTTCTGATGGGGAATCCAACCGCTTTCCTCTTCCATTCACACATCTCACACGTGTGTGTGTGTGTGTGTATGTATGTATGTGTATGTATGTATGTATATATATATATATATATATATATATATATATATATATATATATATATATATATATATAACGAACATCCTGTTGTCTTGGGCCTTTCTGTGGAATTCGGCTCCTCTTGTTTCAACCATGTTCTTGATCGAATCTTAAATTGTCTGATTCGCTCTGATACCCTACAACCACAAAACCTCCATTGCCACCATCGTCTACTTCAGTCTTCAGTCCTTGTGGAGCTACATTCTGTTTCCAGGTAAAACCATGTTATCTCGTGTGAATTGTCTCCTTCATATTGTCATTGTGTTACTGTGGATTACTAATCAGTAAAATACAACACTTCTTAACTATTGTGCTTGATTATAAGGAGTGAAAATATTTGTAAGGAAAGTAAAATGTAATTGGTTTGGGTGTTTTCGTTTAGGTCCAGAACCACTCTTAATTTTAAAAGTTGTCATCTTGATTTAGATGATTGATCAGTTCATAAATATCATCTACTAATGAGACATTTTATTCCAGGTTGGATCACATCATCTCATGTCTTCATGTTGTTAGTTATCTTTGTATATCAGTCTCTGGTATCAGTGTGATTGTTTGTAGTTTTTATGAGTAAATGCAATAGGAATATCAAACTTTTTTTGTGTGTAGGTGAAGTGTGTACCACCAGCTTCCCTCTCACTAATGTATATTTGCTTTTCCAGAAGTGCACAGAAGTACTTGCAAGACAGAAAAAGAATGGTATTCGAGTTTTAGGTAAGTTTACGTTTTAGGCCTTGTTTCTGTGAGCAGTTTTGCTGTTGTCATGACACTCAGCACGCTCCTTTTTTTCCTGTAGATTATGCATGAGAATCAACATATAATGTGAAACCTTCCTGGCAGTGTATAGATGGCTATATTTTGTTAATTTGATGCATTAAATAATCACAATTCAGTATTGTGAGAAGGAAGACCAATCAGAAACATCATTGTATGTGAGTTTTTGAATGGGAAGTATTCTCTCAGTGTAGGTCAATCAGATATTTTAAAATTTAAAGTCAACATGAAGCTGCAACCAACTTTACTACCATATTGTAACAGCTTACAAGGCAAAAAAGACAAAAACGGATTTTATCCATCAGTGGCTAAATAGATTGTAAAATGTAAGTGGTGCATATGAATAAAGGCAGATCTGAATGTGATTGAAACAATTACAAAATGAACAGAT
Organism: Sinocyclocheilus grahami; assembly: GCF_001515645.1. Taxonomy (NCBI): domain Eukaryota; kingdom Metazoa; phylum Chordata; class Actinopteri; order Cypriniformes; family Cyprinidae; genus Sinocyclocheilus; species Sinocyclocheilus grahami. The sequence continues at coordinate 427,603 of NW_015505874.1, forward strand.
GAATCATTAACAATGAGATTAGTAACATACATTAAACCCTGAACTTGTAAACACACACCTATTAAACTCTGAAAGTACTCACCTCATATTCTGAAGTGTAGTTTCAATGGAGGGACTGAAATTTTTCAGGTTTCATTAAAAATATTAGAATTTTTGTGTTTCGAAGATGAATACAAATCTTATGGGTACGGATTGACATGAGGGCGAGTAATTTTTTCCCTTTTAAGGTTACCCTGAAAAGTTCTTGAAATGCACAACTTCCTATTGCATCTCCTGGACCTGAACCCATATGCTGACTGTTTACTGCACTTGTTCGTAAGAGCTGATAAAATGAAGTCTGTTTACTGCTGTTGTAGAACAGACAGACATTAGAATTCAGCATGATACTCGATCCATTCAAACAATCAGAATCATTATAATTGTGTGCAAGTTTGTACTTTGCACTTACTCCCGATTTTTCTCAACATGCAGACAGAGGATCTGGCAGTCAATAAATGTGAAAACGTAACTGGCGTAACTTATTTGAAAAAGTAACAGTTTTTTTTTTGTAAATTAAAATGTAATCACGTCACTTGTAACACGTTACCTCCAACACTGAAGGCATAAATATTGTTCTTACATGATTAGAAATAATATTAGGTTTACATTGTTAAAGATGAATCAATATCTCTAACCCACACACACATTCTATAATGGCTTTTTCTGCCATTAAAGCACTTTAAAACACTTCAAGAGTCCATAAAAAAAAATACTCCTTACTATGCAAAAAGCACACTTACCACAAACAATATGAGTTAAGGCTAATAACCATAAGATGCCTTTGGTTTGCTTGCTGTGGGAGTAATGACAAACATATTAAAGCGTGTTTGATGAAGCTTTAAAAAGAACTGCACAATGATGACGAGATTATAATAACATATGTATTATATAAACAAAAAAAATAAATAAATTGGCAGAAGTTAGAAACACAAATCACTATGAAAGCTCTTTTAAGATAGTTCACCCAAAAATTACCCCATGATTTACTCACCCGTAACACATCCTAGGTGTATATGACTTTCTTCTTTCAGACGAATACAATTATTAACAAAAGTGTTTTTTGTAATTAGCGTTATTAACAACAACAAAAAAAGCAGCAGCCCTGGCTCTTCTAAGCTTTATAATGGCAGTGAATGGGTGTTGAGATTTTGAAGTCCAATAATGGGCATCCATCCATCATAAAAAGTACTGTATATTGTCAGCTCCGGGGGTTTATTAAAGGCCTTCTGAAGCCAATCGATGCATTTGTGTAAGAAAAATATCCATTATTTAAAACTTTATAAACCACAATCTCTAGCTTCCACTAACTGGCATACACGTGTTCACGAGAGAGTGGCTTCCAGCGGATGATGTAGGCCAGGGTTCCTCAATTAGTTTTTGCAGAGTGCCGAATTCTGCCAACACCAAGCCAAGGGCCATTGACCTATTTATATATATATATATACACACACACACACAGTATCTCACAGAAGTGAGTACACCCCTCACATTTTTGTAAATATGTTATTATATCTTTCATGTGACAATACTGAAAGTAGTAAAGTAAAGTAGTAAAGTAGTGAGTGTACAGCTTGTATAACAGTGTAAATTTGCAACAAAAAAACACACAGCCATTAATGTCTAAACCGCTGGCCACAAAAGTGAGTACACCCGTAAGTGAAAATGTCAAAATGACCCCAAACACACCTCCAAGACAACCACTGCCTTGCTGAAGAAGCTGAGGGTAAAGGTGAAAAATTTACAAATTTACTCTCTTATACAAGCTGTACACTCACTACTTTACATTGTAGCAAAGTGTAATTTCTTCAGTGTTGTCACGTGAAAAGATATAATAAAATATTTACAAAAATGTGAGGGGTGTACTCACTTCTGTGAGATACTTTATACAGTGGTGTGAAAAGGTTTTTGCCCCCTTCCTGTTTTTTAAAATTTTTTGCATATTTGTCACACTTAAAAGATTCAGATCATCAAACAAATTGTAATATTACAAAAAGATAATGCAAGTAAAAGAAAAATGCAGTTTTTAAATGATGATTTCTTTTATTAAGGGAAAAGAGCTGTCCAAACCTGCCTGGCCCTACGTGAAAAAGTAATTGCCCCCTAAATCTAATAACTGGTTGTGCCACGCTTTGCAGCAACAACTGCAATCAAGTGTTTGCGATAACTGGCAATGAGTCTTTCACATCGCTGTGGAGGAATTTTGGCCCACTCTTCTTTGCAGAATTGTTTTAATTCAGCCACATTGGAGGGTTTTCGAGCATGAATGGACTGTTTAAGCATCTCAATCGGATTTAAGTCCGGACTTTGATTTGGCCACTCCAAAACCTTAATTTAGTTTTTCTTGAGCCATTCAGAGGTGGACTTGCTGGTGTGTTTGGGATCATTGTCCAGCTGCATAACCCAAGTGCGCTTGAGCTTGAGGTCACAAACTGATGGCCGGACATTCTCCTTCAGGATTTTCTGATAGAGTGCAGAATTCATGGTTCCGTCAATTATGGCAGAGCTCAAACTCAAACCACACGGCTGCAACAAACAGGAAGTGACGTAATCGATAGAGTGACGATAGAGTGCAGAATTCATGGTTCCATCAGTTATGGCAAGTCGTCCAGGTCCTGAAGCTGCAAAGCAGCCCCAGACCATCACACTACCACCACCATGTTTGACTGTTGGCAGGGTGTGAACTACGGGGGAGTTAGGGGGAGCTCGGCTCCCCTTAATAAGACCTGGGCTCCCCTGAAAACGTGATTTGTGAAATTTTGGGGGTGTCTCAAAAAAATATTGACTGTGTTATTTTGACATGCAATTTCAGTTTTGTGTAATGTGATCATTGTGGATTATTATGTGTAAAATTGCAAAAATATTCATTCATGCATGACGGCGATTTAAACCTAATTCACGTCAATAAAGATAACTATACATGCTATTCTTGTCATGAGCATCAAGGTGTGGGGGCGAGTAACTTTACGTTAGCAGTTGTTCATGTGAACTCAAAGACAGCCTGATGCTTTGTATATAGACTATTTGTGGGTGGCTGTTTGTTGTTTCACCTATCAATTTGTGTCGATAAAGTATAATAGGGTAAATCCTGTATAGTGGTTTATCCTATATATAGTGCTTGCATAAAGCAAGTAGTGCATACACTTATAGCTGTTATGTTTTCTTGTTTCAACAGGTCTGGCAGTAATCAGGCCTGGGTGTGGCTAGTGAAATTTAACTCGGCTTTCTAAAATAATGTGGTTAATTGCAGTTCTTTCATGATTTTTACAGGAGGGGGCAATTCATTTTTCACGTAGGGCCACGTAGGTTTGGACAGCTTTTTTCCCTTAATAAATGAAATCATCATTTAAAAACTGCATTTTGTATTTACTTGCATTATCTTTGTGTAATATTAAAATTTGTTTGATGATCTGAATCTTTTAAGTGTGACAAATATGCAAAAATTTTAACATTTAGGAAGGGGGCAAAAACCTTTTCACACCACTGTATGTATATATATACAGAAAATATGTGTGTGCACACACACACATACACAAATATCTATAACATAATTTGATGGTCAGGAACAGTTTCAGAGATTACCTTCTGTTGCTGTCACACCCTTTCTCTTGCCCTTTGACCTCATGTTGCGGTCTGTCCCTTAAAGGAAATGCTTGTGTGCATTTACAAGTGTAAGTGTGTAAAATATGACTGTTCCCCTTTGAAACTGATTCACACCCTGAGTGGAAGAGAGCCAGAGTGAGTTTTGACCCTCGCCACAATCTGTCCACCAGCAGGACACCTCCTCCCTCTCTCTCTCTCTCTCTCTCTCTCTCTCTCTCTCTCTCTCTCTCTCTCTCTCTGTCTTCAGCCTTGGTTTTGTCCTTGTCCTTTAAAGCCGAGCGAGTTTTCTGTTATTTTCAGCTCAGATTGTCTTAGAAAAGTGATATAATACCACATACAAATAACTGATTTAGAAGCATCCAGCTCTCTCCACCTATTATATTAAAGTGTGACTTTTATTGTGAATTGCAGTTATTAATTAAGATTATCAAAATTTACATTGAATGATGTTTATACCATTGTTTGAAGCAACCACATGCCATATTTTTAGATGAAAATAAACATGCTGAATACACTCTAACTGAAAAACTTTTATTGCTTTTCTATAGTTTTATGCCTCAGATGCGAACTATACATTGGATTGGTTTATTCTTTAAATGAAAAAAGTCAAATATACCTGGTATTATAATGTTATACTGAAACTAAAATTAAAACAATGGAAAACCCCTTAAGATAACTTGCGGAAAGAACGAAACACATCTTAAGCACACAGAATAACATAAGTGGACTTTGAACTATTGTGTAATTGTGGCATCCGTAATTGTAATCGTGATTAGAAATTCAATGAATTGTGCAGCTCTAACTTTTAATGAAAATTGTATAACACTAAATACACTAATTATACTATTTAATAAATACGGTTTCCATCCTTCTACTTCAAAATTTCACATTTTATTCAGTGTGCTCCTTGCCATTCTTTTGTAAAAAAAAAAATATTTAATTACTTATCATATATTAATATTTATAAATTTTTTACCTTTGAGGAGATTCTCAAATGGAGGTTTTGCATTTTACATGGCAAGCTAGTAAATTATATATACATTTTCATTCACACTTGTCTTGTACAAATGCTTGCATCGATGTTTTTTGCTGTTGTAGTTTTGCTGGTTGGAAAAACCTATCACTTGCAGCACGTTAACACCTGATTTCAGGTCATTTTAGATTCACCTGATGGTTTAGGCAGGAGAAATCACAGAACAATTAGAGTTAGAGCTCTGAAAGGCAAACTACTATACGAATGAGTACTGAATGAATAATTGCATTTGTGAACTGCTTTTCAGACAAGTGAAGTGCTTTACATGTAAATGAGATTCAGCACATTATTATGAAAGTGAAGCACCTTGTGGATGATGTGAGGCTGCCAGCCAGATCTTGTCCAATCAAACGGCGTCAGCGGAGACGATGGATGTCGGTCCACAGATCGTGCATTTGAAGAATCGTTCAGATCAGCGGAGCTGTGGGGAAACTGGTGCTGTTCACTGCAGGGTCAGGAGTTTATGGGTGTGATGTTACCATTGAATGTGTAGGCAGTATACACTGTATACTAGGGGACTAGGGGAAGTCGTGGCCTAATGACCTAATGAGAGAGTCGGACTCGTAACCCAAAGGTTGCGAGTTCGAGTCTCAAGTCCGGCAGGGATTGTAGGTGGGGGGAGTGAATGTACAGCACTCTCTCCCACCTTCAGTACCACGACTGAGGTGCCCTTGAGCAAGGCACCGAACCCCCAACTGCTCCCTGGGTGCCGCAGCATAAATGGCTGCCCACTGCTCCGGGTGTGTGTTCACGGTGTGTGTGTGTTCACTGCAGTGTGTGTGCACTTAGGATGGGTTAAACGCAGAGCACTAATTCCTAGTATAGGTAACCATACTTGGCCACATGTCACGTCACGTCACTTTCACTTTCACTTTATACTGCATGTCCACAATACATTTGAACACGAAACTGCATTTACAGTGCATTTAGCATCTGAGTGAATCTGAATGTTCAGAGGGAAAAACGTAAGGTGGGGCTTCATTTTGCACTTTGGAAATAGATTAGATAATGAAAAGTGGGTGCTAATGTACCTGATTAATATTATTTTATTATTTTGTCCTCGCCCACCCAGCTAAAGTTGTATATCTTCAAAAAATAAAAAGAATAATTAATTAATAAAAATAAATACATAAATGTAATTTTTTTTTTGTAATTTTGTTATGCTTGTGTCATTTCCTTTAGATCTTTTAAATATTCATATTATGATTTATTTATTTTTATCTCCATTTTAGTTTCAGTTTATTTCCAGTTATTAATTTTAGTGTTCAACTTTTTTCAGTTAACTCTAACATTTCTCATTTTAGTTTAGTTTAAGTTTTTCGTCTATTATTTAAGTTAAAATTCAAGTCAAATTTATTTGTGTAGCACTTTTCACAAAACACTTTGTTTCAAAGCAGCTTTGAAGAAAATCATGATGTTAATGTTTATAAAATCTTAACGTCTTCATACCTTATAGTCACATTTAGCAATTTGATATTTTATTTCAGCTTAATTTCAATAAAAAAAAATATTAGTTAATATAATAATAAAAACTCTGGGTAAGACTTGATTGTATCTATTGAAATTATTTATTATCCAGAAACTGTGTTGTTCAAGGTGTGGGAACTCTGATATTCCTTTTAGCCCAGAAAAGAGAGAAAAATCTATTGAAAGTTTGAAGATGAGTTTGTGATGACATCATAATTATATTTCTGTTTTATTATGATGAAACGGGAGTGAACTAAATGATTTGAGAGGCACGGATGTTTTAAATCGAAGAGGTAGTGAAATATAATAATGCTCAGTATTGATTTCTGCAGAGAAATGACCGTCAGGGTGTGCTTGGGAATAACTCGCACTCACAGAAGGAGCCGAGTTTGATTGCTGAACGAGTGCTAAAGAGGCACGTGAAAATGTGAACGAACAAACTAGATGAATGGGGAGAGATTATGAGCAGGAAAGGGTTAAACCATTCTGCCGTGAACGTATGGACAGAGTGAGCTGGGATGAATGGATGTATGAAAAAAAACAAAAGGCAGATGAAGGAAATGATTGGCAGAGAGGGATGAATGGGGAAGAGGTGGATTGATGTGAAGCAGGAGATGTGGTTGCTGTTCATGCGTGTTCTCATTTGCCCTCTGGCAGAGCTCATCCTGTTGCGTAACGGGGGCCATTCCTTCAGCAGTTGTTGCCATGGAATTCTGCAGATATGGGGGTTTCGAGCATTCCCATGAATCTCCTCTGAGTCTTCCCTCCTCTTCATAGAGCCACAAATTAGAATCATTCTTCAAATTCGTTGGAAAGCACGCATTTCCTGTTGGGACAACAAATGGGCGGCACCCAGACAGATCTGTGAACGACTGACAGAATGAAATAAAGACTTTGGCTGTGTTTGCAATGAAATACTAGAGTACTGCACACTATATATTGTACACTTCATGCTGTTTTTATACACTACCATTCAAAAACTTGGGGTTGGTAATTTTTTTTTTAAGAAATTAGTTATTTTATTGAGCAGGAATGCATTAAATTAATTGTAAGTGACTGAAAAGACCTATAATGTGACCTTTTTTATTTCAAGTAAAAGAAGGGCAGGTCTAGTGTATTGCTTTGTGGATTCAGTAGATATATTGTACAAAATGCATTCTGAAAAGTTGCATAATGCATACTTGCATAACCACACAAGCAGTCTGATAGGATGCTATTCACAACCTAGCCTTTTTGTTTTTAGTTTTTGTTTATTTCTAACTTTCAGTCAGTTTTTTAGTGTTTATGAGTGTGTTTGTGAATGTGTGAGGGCTTGTTTATAGGCTGTGAATGTGTGTGTGTGTGTGTGTGTGTGTGTGTGTGTGTGGTCTGAGCGAAAAACTTGGGGTTGGTAATTTTTTTTTTAAGAAATTAGTTATTTTATTGAGCAGGAATGCATTAAATTAATTGTAAGTGACTGAAAAGACCTATAATGTGACCTTTTTTATTTCAAGTAAAAGAAGGGCAGGTCTAGTGTATTGCTTTGTGGATTCAGTAGATATATTGTACAAAATGCATTCTGAAAAGTTGCATAATGCATACTTGCATAACCACACAAGCAGTCTGATAGGATGCTATTCACAACCTAGCCTTTTTGTTTTTAGTTTTTGTTTATTTCTAGCTTTCAGTCAGTTTTTTAGTGTTTATGAGTGTGTTTGTGAATGTGTGAGGGCTTGTTTATAGGCTGTGAATGTGTGTGTGTGTGTGTGTGTGTGTGTGTGTGTGGTCTGAGCGTGAGAACCGCTGGGCTTTGACTAAACTGCGCCTGAGGTGTGTTAAGTGCGTGTTAGTCTAGATGTATGATGATTAACTCTATATCCATGTGTGTGTCTGTATGAGTGTGAGAACAGAACTTATCCACCCATAACATGCAGATCTAGCAGGTGTTAACCAGAGATTCTCTGACAGCAGTGTGGGGTAAGCGTGTGTTTGCACACTTTCCGGTGTGTGAGTATCTAGCACACAGGTGTGGGACCGTGGTCCTCTATTTCTATATGTGTGTGTAGGTGTAGTTTACCGCAGCAGATGAGAAGAACATGTCATGATTAAGACTGGCCATGTTTTATTTTGTTTTTGTGTCATTCACGTCATTTTACAAAGCCTGTATAGAGGCACTTTGTGTGTGTGTGTGTGTGTTCTTGTGTGTTGTGATGCTTAAGAGTTGTGCTTGACAATATGAGTTTCTCATTTCTCAGATGTACACAGTGCCCTTATGCTTATTGACAATTGTGTGTTGACAATTTCAAATGCCGTAATATAAATCTTAATGTATATCTCAACATCTTGTGGTTACTGATATTGGCTGGATAGCAAATCATTGGCTGATGTCAGTAATCTGTTATTTTGTCGATAATCTTAAAATATTGTTTAAGGCATTTTAATACCGTAATGTAGCATAAATCTTGATGCAATTCTTAGAAAACCACATGATTATTTGATGATTAGCTGATTTTGACAATCTAAAACTGTTGGACTATTATATAAATGTGAATGTACATTTCAAATTTGCTGATAATATTAAAATATTGCATTGATTACTGGCATCAAATGACCAATTGAATAATCATCCTCAAAATAATACCCAAATGTGGTAACGTACATTTTGAGATACCTACTGATTAACCTGTTATTTACCAGTGTCTGCTGTAGTGAAAATCTAACCATAAATCTCAAAATATTGGCTAATTTCTGTAATTGGCCAGGCAGATTGGAGTGTTTTTGTGTGTGCATCTGTGTACGTCTGAGCATGTTTATGTTTTTTTTTTTTTGAGTGGGCGGCCGTGCCGCGTGGAGTGTGTGGGCTCGAGCCCGAGTCGTGTATTAATAGGAGTGTGTGGCGGTAACGTGGGCGGCAACTCTCTGCAAGTGGGTTAGAAGCTAATCTGATGCTGACAAACTCTCGGCTTCCACCGCTGTTGTGCGTGGCTTGAAGTGTTCAGCCGAAGGAATTAGGCAGCCAGCTTTTTATAGAGCTTCGTCCTGCTTTGTGTGTCTCTCTCTCATTCGCTGAGAGAGGAAGTCAGCGTGGTGGTAGTCAGGGCTTTCCCTGATTTAGCGCAGGGATTAAAAACACTGAAAAAAGTAGTTGGCAAAAAAATAGCACAGAAGGAGGAGACACCAATTGAGGGAAGGAGGGAACAAGGGAGGATTGGTAAACGGTAGCTTAGAGTGAGTGAGTGATTGAGTGAGCTATCAACACCCAGCCGGCTTTTCAGACGAAAGCGAAAGAAACAGAAAGAGAGAGTTTCTAGGTGAGGTTTGTCCGCTGTGTTGTGGTCGGAGGTGGTTATGCGGTGTGTGTGTGTGCGTTTGAGAGAGAGAAGACACACTCTGAAGAGAGGTCCAGGTGTTCCCCAGTGGCGTTCGTCTGCAATTCAGGGAAATCCGGCTTGTCCTGATAGAGACACACTTTCACTGGAAGACAAAAAAACTGAAGCAGCCTTGCCGTCTGTATATCAGCACTGCTCAGGTACTCGATGTGGAGGTGTGTGATCATATATTAACCTCCTGTCTGGTCTTGTAGGGTAGATTTGTTTTTGAATGTTGCATGATTATCTATTCATCTGTCTTTTATGATTGGCCAGATGTACTTTAGTACTTTTGAAAGTGATGCACCGTTGACCAGCTTAAAGCTTGTGCTGTTTGGAATATTGCATAATTGGTCCACTTTATATTTGCATTTTATGAACAGGCTGGGCAATTGGTCAGCTTTGCATTTGTATTAATTTTTAGTTAGTTTGTTTGTTTAAAATATTGCTTGATAGGTCAGCTTAAAATGTGTAATTTCTAATTGTTGCTTAATTGTTTCTAATTGTTAATTTTAAAAATAAATTGAAAGTGTGAAATTGGCCAGAATAATCTGCCAGATTTTTAAAAACTGTTGCACGATTGGCCAGCTTTTTTGGAGTGTTGCTTGATTGGTCAGCTTTATATTTGCATTTTTTGAAAGCATTGCACAATTGGACAGCTTTGAATATTTATTTATTTAATTAATCAATTTATTTATTTATTTAATAGGTCAGCATAATGTTTGTATTGTCTGATTGTTGCCCTTTTTTATTTATTTATTTTTAATGTTGGCTAATTAGTCAGCTTTACCGTTGAAAGTGTTAAAGTGTGCAATTGGCCAGATTTGTATTCATCCATTTTTATAAACTGTGGCACAATTGGCCAACCTAACGCTTGTGCTTTTGGAGTGTTGCATGATTGGTCAGCTTAATATATTTATTTTATGAGCATGTTGGGCAGCCTTGCAGTTGTTCTGTTAATTTATTTGTTGTTTGATAGGTCAACTTACATTTGTATTTTTGTATTGATACCCAATTTGCCTGAAATGCAATAGTATTTTTTTTACTGTTACATTATATTTGTTTGTTTATTTATTTAAATGTTACCTAATTTTTCAGCTTTCATTTTCTATAGTTGCACATTTAGTCTCTTTTGAGATTTTTAGTTCTTTTAAGAGTTTGATTTGACCCGTTTTATTTTTATATATTTTTATTATTTGTTTGTTATTTGTAATTTTTCTTTTTATGATCACTTTTTTGTTATTATTTTGTATCTTTTTTCTTGAGCATGTCAGTCGGCATGTCACGATTACTGTAGGTAATCTTATGGTCGATTAGTGCAGCAAGGGCATGAATCTCTCCTGTCTGGTCTTAGTTAGTCTGGTTAATAGTATTAATAAGGCGGCCTACTTTAACACTGACCATTGGCAGAACAACATTATATATGCTCTTAATTTTTTTTTTTACCATTTTGTTATCAGATATTCATGCTAACCTTTAGGAGTCATGATTGAGGTTCTGCAGGGTCACAGGAGGATATTTCCCCTCCTCCACCCCGAGGGCTCAGTGACTGATGGGTTGGGTGCAGAGGACCAGCCCAGAATGGATGAGCCCACATTGGTTACGTAACACAGTCAGAGATGGACATAGTGCTATAAACACACAGTAAAGATCTGGCTCGAGAGTTCTGGTTTACATTAACACCAGAAAGACAAATGACCCCCATTAGCGGGCAAGAGTATTGTTAACACAGTCACAGGATGTTTCATGCAACCACGTGTGTGTTTGTTTGAGTAAGAGAGTTTGTTTATGGACTGCGAGTTTGAAGTTGGCATTCATCATATGGATAAATCGGACAGAGAGAAATACAGGGAGCTCTGAGCATGAATCAAGCTAGCAAAGTAATGTTTGTTTAAGCAGGGCTCTACAGTAAGGATGACCAGCTGTCCCAAGGCTAGTGTAAGACAGTTTTGTGTCAGCTAATGGAAATGTCCCTATCGGCTAGTGTTGTGTCACTACATCTCAATATGATTGATCTTTTTTTATGGCAGTTTTTCAAACAATATTGGCCCTATAGATGGGGTAAGCTGTGTCAGAGCTCAACTAATAGTAATAGTAAGCTTTCAATTTAAATGCAGCAAGATATATTTTATAATTATGAAATTCATTATATATAATAACATTTATATAATATAAAATTTATTTTGTTTATATTTTTTAATAATTTTATATTGTGTATTTTCTGTATTAATTATACATAATATATAATATATGATATGTAAATAAATAAATAAAAATGTGTGTATTACATAAAATAAAAAAATATAAAAATGATTCTCTCTCTCTCTCTCTCTCTCTCTCTATATATATATATAATTTATTTTAATTATTTATATTGATAAAAAATGTTGTGTTATAATTATATAAAAATAAAAAAAGACTAGAAAGAGAGAGTGAGGTGTGGAGGAATAGAGGAGAGAAAAAAGATTTGAAATTGAGGTGCATAGCATAAGAGGTAAAGATAAAGGGAGAGATGGATAATTGTTATTTGTGCACTTTCCGTTTCGCTCGTCTCACCATGTTAGATTACATAATGCTGCTTCCAGCCAGGCTCTGATCGGAACGAGAAAGCAACTCACACACACACACACACACACACATCATCATCATCATGTTGCTTTGGCTGACACTCTGAGCCAAAGCGCCAGGCAGCCTGACATACACACACTCACACACATGCTACTCCAAAAGAGCCAACGCAAATCAAATCATATTCTCACAATATTTCCCTGTAATATAGTGCCACAGATTTTGTGTATTGGCTGCGTTTTAATTCAAATAGATTAGTGCAATGTTTCTGGTGGATTTAAAAAAATATGCACTGGTACATGATGTTCCTGTCTAATATTACCCACAACTCCTTGCAATATGAAAGAGGAGGGGTTTCTGACAGTTCTCTATAATCACAGTCTAAAATTAACACTTGTTAAGTGCCATATAAAAGTACAAATGGGATTTGTTTAGTAAAGTGTGTAAAATGTTAGTTTGCTGGTGATTTTATTAGGAGTTTCAGCATTAGATTGGGTTCAGGTTGAGTTGTGCAGTCAACAGTCTCTCCTTGATGATGCAAGGGACAAGATGATCTCATTTTATAAAAAAAAAAAACATTTGTTGCGACTTTGTCCTCCAGAATATCGTGTTGGAACTTGCAGAATATTCCTTGCGTCAGTTAAGAAGAACAAAATCACAATAGCCACATACACACTATAAAGTTTCAAGAGTGACAACCGCATTTAAATACAGGGTTAAATCCCCTAAATGATCATTTTGTGTGTATATGGAGCAAACTCACTCTCGAAATTGCGATTATTGACAACATGGAAACCATAGCAGTGTTCTGGCTTCTGCTATATTTAACCAAAGTAATATACCAGTGTCCAAAGACTTATGTTTAGTGATTTTAGATACGCTGTGTTTTGTTTTTGTTTGAAAGGCTGCTTCACAGAGCATGCTTCTGAAGTGTTGCCATGTCCACTTATTATAAGCGATGCATATTAAGCGTCTTAGGGTTTGTTGTTTGGGCTATCCAGTTTATGGAGTTAATAAAGTAAGCAAGTGCAGTTTGTGATATTTTGGTATGTGGCTTATTTCCAAGATAATGCATTTGGATTTTATAAGTTATTTTGATTTATATTGCACAATATTACTGCTTGTAATGTATTTTTCATCAAATAAATTCAGCCTTGGTGAGCATAAGAAATCTCTTTCAAAAACATAAAAATATCTTGATTATTAGTGTGATTATTAGTGTGTTTTACCATCTATTTCTTTTTTCTCTTATTCTGTCCCTCCCTGCTGAATAAAAAATAGCTTAAACCAGCCTCAGGCTGTTTTCTGGTCTGAGCTGGTCTTTCAGCTGGTTTGAGGAGAGGAGGGAAAAAAACAGCAACCCTAAAACCAGCCTATGCTGGTTAGATGGTCTTATCTGGTTTAAACTGGATGTAGCTGGTTTAAGCTGCATTTGAATATAATTTCATTCTGAAACTGCTTGTAAATTTCACAGTTAATCACCAAGGAAATGGGAAATAACATTGAATTAAATGTGAAATTTTGAATTAAAAAGTTTTGAAGACTGAAATGGTTTTAGCTTGGTTTTTTTGTTTGTTTGTTTTTTTCAGCACACTGTAACTTATCTGCACTCATATTTCCTTCAGGAAATTGAAAAGTTGCCTACAATTTGATGCTATGTCTACTGTCATGCTAGCTATACTGCTGTAACCAGCAAAATGGTCACCATTTTACCATGCTTAACATGACGCATGTTTATAAAAACACCGAATTTGGATTTTGCTGCTAAATGGATTCAGTTTAATTTAGTTAAAAGTACAATCAGTAGTCAATTAGTCAATCAGTAAATTAAGGCTTAGTAGCATCTACATAGCGTCATTGTTAATTCAAGCCTTGTAGGAAATTTCGTGTTTTCTGTGTACCAATTGAATTCCTTCCATTATGTTTCTTACAGTGACACTTTGGAATTTCATAACATGTATAATCCAGCTTACCCAGCAGCGCTAAGTCAATGAGAGAATTCCATGAATGAATGCTAAACACCCCTGTCCTAATGAGCTCGGAGGGATTAGCATGTTCTCTCTAAACATGACCCATGCGAATCTTCTCGGCTGCCCTGTAACACGCGGCGTTTCCTGCTATTTTAGCGCTCTCGCAATGCCATGTCAAAATTCCACCTCTGTTAACTTGGCTAAATCCATTTAGCAGGGGAAATCACAAATTCTCTTTCACATTAGCAGTAGCTAGTACAGGCTGTAGTTGTCGAAGGGGGCTGCGTAGAGAGATGAATGTGTTTCGAGAGGGGGGAGGTGGAGAGAGACATGAGACGTTCCGCTAATTTAATGGTTTTGCATAAGGCCAGAGACTTGTGATTTGTCAGAAGACCTTGTTAAATGTAATGAGGTCATGTGACAACAATCTAGTGCTGAAACCGTTTTCATAATGTAACTTATTTTGCATAATGTACTGAAAAATTGAGTGCATTATGCTTTACACTTTTAATATTAAATAATATACACTTTTGAAATGTTTCTGAAAGCCTCTTGAGATCACCAAGGCTGCATTTGTTGATCAAAATACAGTAAAAACAATTAAATGTCATTACACTTTAAAATACCCGTTTTCTATTTTAATGTATTTAAAATTTTTATTTATTTCTGTGATGTAAAGCTGAATTTTCAGCATCATTACTCCAGTCTTCAGTGTCACATGGTCCTTCAGAAATCATTCTAATATGCTAAATTGGTAATCAAGATTTTTTTTTTTTATTACTATTGTCAAGTTGAGCTGCTTATTATTTTTGTGGAAACCTTGATAATTTTACACAATTCTTTAATGAATAGAAAGTTCAAAAGAATAGAATGTATTTACTATCACTTTTAAAACAATTTAATGCATCCTTGCTGAATAAAATTATGATCATATTTTATTTTATTTTTTGGTAATTTAAAAAAAAAATTTGAAGTGTGAATACTGTGTTGGAGTTATGACTTTTGCAGTTAACTGAAAAATATTCCAGATCTGTGGTGCTTTTGTAGGCGACACAGGGTCGAATCCAGGCTGTGTCCCATTCTGCTGTTTTTGCTAAATATTTTCCCAAAAATAAAAAATTATCTGAAAAGAATTCTCCAGTGAAAGCCAGTCTTCACTGCGTTAAACAGTCCGTCTACAAGATGATGTATAATTACCGTAAATAGCACGCCAGCTTTCTAAAGAATGCATTGCCCTTTTCTTCTTTTCATACGGTAATATTAATTTTTAATGAGAGCTGGATTCTTTTGCTGAGAAAAATCTCAGCGGCATAAAGGACGGGAGGGAATGTGCTTTTGTGTTGGTGCGATACAGTCGCAATGACAGCTGCATTCGACACGAACTCCGCAATTCTCTCACAGAGTGCCTCTGAAAGGAAACGGTGATGGAAGAGAGTTTTCTGCCTCCAGTTTATTTTATTTTTTGGTAATTTAAAAAAAACAATTGAAGTGTGAATACTGTGTTGGAGTTATGACTTTTGCAGTTAACTGAAAAATATTCCAGATCTGTGGTGCTTTTGTAGGCGACACAGGGTCGAATCCAGGCTGTGTCCCATTCTGCTGTTTTTGCTAAATATAAAGTAGCAAAATCCCCAAAAATAAAAAATTATCTGAAAAGAATTCTCCAGTGAAAGCCAGTCTTCACTGCGTTAAACAGTCCGTCTACAAGATGATGTATAATTACCGTAAATAGCACGCCAGCTTTCTAAAGAATGCATTGCCCTTTTCTTCTTTTCATACGGTAATATTAATTTTTAATGAGAGCTGGATTCTTTTGCTTCGCTGGAAGTAGGGATGAAAAATCTCAGCGGCATAAAGGACGGGAGGGAATGTGCTTTTGTGTTGGTGCGATACAGTCGCAATGACAGCTGCATTCGACACGAACTCCGCAATTCTCTCACAGAGTGCCTCTGAAAGGAAACGGTGATGGAAGAGAGTTTTCTGCCTCCAGAGTCTTCACTGCGTTAAACAGTCCGTCTACAAGATGATGTATAATTACCGTAAATAGCACGCCAGCTTTCTAAAGAATGCATTGCCCTTTTCTTCTTTTCATACGGTAATATTAATTTTTAATGAGAGCTGGATTCTTTTGCTGAGAAAAATCTCAGCGGCATAAAGGACGGGAGGGAATGTGCTTTTGTGTTGGTGCGATACAGTCGCAATGACAGCTGCATTCGACACGAACTCCGCAATTCTCTCACAGAGTGCCTCTGAAAGGAAACGGTGATGGAAGAGAGTTTTCTGCCTCCAGTGTGAGGCCTTTTCTCTTTCTTATGATTCAAACTGTCCTTTTGTCACATTCAGATCGGTTTCAGATTCATATGCAAAGAGACTCTTATTGCAAAGCTGGATTCAGTCTGAGTGAGTGAGAGAGTGGTTTCCTTTCAAAATGTGTGTAAAACAGGTATATTAAAGCACAGGTATGTTCATTTATAGCCTTATTAAGTTCTACGTACCTGCTTGTTTGCTTTTAAGCTAATGGATTTATGATTTTCTGGCAAATAATCCCATAGACTTCCCATAGAGAATTAGACTCTTATGCTCATTACATCTTTAAACATACAACTTAATATACATTATCAAGGTCTGCCCTCATCAAAGTTTGCTTTAGTGATGTTTTGGGTGTTGGTTTACCATGTCTGTAACAGTCACCTCAATGACCGTTAAACAGTATTTTTAACTAACCAATGAGTGGCTTTGGCTAAGCTGCCAAAATTCCCCTAGTATAAATGTATTAGCAACTTATAAAAGTAGAACATGGGGATTTCCGACATGTTTGTTTGTTTTCGCATGTATTCATATGTAGCCTAAATAAGAATGTGTTTATGCAATTGTGAGCCGTTGAGGTTTAAGTGTGTGTATGATACCTGTGTGCACTCTTAAAAATAAGCAGTATGCTATATGGATTGTAGTAGATTTAAAAAGATCTTGCATTATAGGTTCTTCAGATCAGAGTTTTGGTTTCTGGGTTCTTTAAATCATCAGAGCACTAGCTATGTTTCCATCCAAAGTTGTGAATTTAATTTATGTGCAAAATTGGAATATAGCATAAAACATTTGCGAATAAAGCACAGTTTCCATCCAATGAGTCAGCGAGAACAAAATCGTCACTTCCTGATAAACCAGCACCAAATATCACTAAGAAAAGTAGGAGAAGCCACTGAATGTAATAATTTTCATATATAATAAATTACTTGTGCCTCAGAGCTAACGGCCGAAACACAATAAATGCAGTCATTGTTTATGGAGGTGGATGCCTGCTGTTTGGGAACTCAGCTGTGTAAGACAGTTCTGGGAGGCAATTATACAGAAATACTTTGACGACAGAATTTGTTCAGGCATTTCAGAATGACCATAACAACATTTCAGATGGTGTGCAACGAGATCAGTCCGCTGGTTAGTCAAGTTATGCGGTCCCATCGCACAGTCACATGACTTTTTTGATGCGCATGGAGGAATTTGGTCAGTGAATTTATTCGGTAAATGTGTTTCCATGTAAAAGTAAAAACAAATCATTCTTTGTAGAATTTGTGGAAGATTCTACAGTCTGCTTTTTTGTGCTGATTGGAAACAATTTTTTAGGGTGTTCATGAACGCAAAAATTTTTCCAGAACAATCAGGGCTGAGAGCTTCTTTTTTCCAAAAACAAATTACAAACTACAGTCTTGTTATCCTGACTATTTAGATCTCGGATTAGGCCGTGTCTGTTTCCTAACCGAGCGCTGATTGGAAGTGACACTAATTTCCTTTGGCAAGCGTCATGGGGTTTTTGCTGTGCTTTCCAGTACAGAATATCGGAAAAGTGGTCAGGAAGGACTTCGTGAAGAGGAGAGGCAGTGTCGACCAAAGTGGTTTTATTTTTTTAAATCAAACTTTTTATGCATGAATCTCATGAAACCTGTCCAGATCACATCAGGCCAAATTAAAAGACAGAAATTAGAAATGATGTTTTACTTAACGGGGGTCATATGATGCGATTTCAATTTTGATTGGAGTGTCACAAGCTCTTGGTGCATAAAGAAGATCTGTAAAGTTGGTGTTCGGCCAATCACAACGCACTGGATAGCTGGCCAATCAGAGCACACCTCGCTTTTCAGACCGATGAGCTTTGTAAAAATCGACACGTTTCAAAAAGGCGGGGCATAGAGGAGAAACAATAATGTACAGTATGTGGAAAATAATGTGTTTTTTGAACCTTAAACTGCATAAAAACATTTCATTACACCAAATACACAAAATAATGTTCTTTTTAGCAGCATCATATGACCCCTTTAAAGAAAATGAAGCCTATTTTGTTTTGTTGCATTATTTTCATGACATTTACATGAAATGTAAACATTTCCTCCCCAAATTCTCATTACTTAAATTTGTTGTATTTCATTTTTTACATTATGCTGATTTAAATATAAAATAAATATAAAAACAAAAATCCTTGTATTACAGCATTAAATAAATTCTAATGAAAACAACCATAATGGCAGTTACAAAAACTCAAATGTAAAATATTTGGATTCATTACATTAATACGTTTTCTTTTTTTTAATTTTGTTAACATGAGATAACAATGAAAAATACTTAATAAAGCATTTGATTATCCTAGTACGTTAAGTTCAACATTTACTAATACATTATTACAATTAAAAGTTTTATCTGTTAATATTATTTAATGGACCTGAGCTGACACAAACTATCAGTTGTATTTTTATTAACTAACATTAACAAAGATTGATAAATACTGTAACAAATTTATTTTGCATAACTAACATTAATTAATGGGACCTTATGATAAAGTGCCACTGAATTATGTGCTCAATTGTTATAAAATAAAAAACACAACAATAAAAAAAAATTTTGGGAAAAAGTTTCATTGTTAATTATACATTATTATGCTTACTATAGTAATAACAGTTAATTATGCATAATTTCATGCAACTAACCACAAACCAAACCCTAATCTTAACCATAAACATATAGTATTTTTAGTTTTAATGCAAAACATTTATTTTATTTTATTGTTTTTTATTTCAATTTTGGGTTGAAATGTGACCTGGACTTGCTTTTGTGAGATTCACCCTTGATGTTTATCCTGTGGAATCACGTTTGTTGAAATCCCCATGGTGGGATCAGCCCAGTGCTTAGAGGGTTAAACCTGCCCGAGAGAAAAAGAAAGCAAGAGAGTCCAAGAGAGACACTCATAAAGGAGGGATTGTGTGGGGCAGGATAGAACAGGATCGCCCACGCTGAGCTCCAGCTAATGATGACATCATCTGTTTGTTTGGTCAGGAACGGCTAGGCCTGCACTGACAGGGATTCCCCATCCACTCCACAGGGACACCATGTGACTCTGCTTGTGTGTGTGTGTGTGGTTGAATGCCTGCGGTGCACGGTCACATTTACACAAGTGCCTCCTATTTTGTGGACTAAAGGGTGTGGTTGCGTTAACTGGGTAAGCAGAACTCTTCTGAGAGGAAGAAGACAAACACGCACGCACACACACACACACACACACACACTTTTGTTTCATGCTTTCACAAGCCAATAGGGTGAATCTCAGAAAATTTGTCAAGAATATGTATAGGTCATATTTCAGCCTAGACATTTCAGAAATTATATTTTGCATAAAGAATATGAAAACCCCCTTTTTTTTTTGGTTGCAATTTTGCAAAATTATTTTCATGAAAAACAGGCCTATTTCTCTTTCAAATTCTACTTACTGTAATGTAAAAATAATAATTGATTAAAATTACATTTATTTATTAATCGTTATATTTTCTTTTACTCCCTTATTATAATAATTTGACAGTTTTGTCAGTAGATTGACACCAAATACACAAAATAATGTTCTTTTTAGCAGCATCATATGACCTCTTTAAAGAAAATGAAGCCTATTTTGTTTTGTTGCATTATTTTCATGACATTTACATGAAATGTAAACATTTCCTCCCCAAATTCTCATTACTTAAATTTGTTGTATTTCATTTTTTACATTATGCTGATTTAAATATAAAATAAATATAAAAACAAAAATCCTTGTATTACAGCATTAAATAAATTCTAATGAAAACAACCATAATGGCAGTTACAAAAACTCAAATGTAAAATATTTGGATTCATTACATTAATACGTTTTCTTTTTTTTTAATTTTGTTAACATGAGATAACAATGAAAAATACTTAATAAAGCATTTAATTATCCTAGTACGTTAAGTTCAACATTTACTAATACATTATTACAATTAAAAGTTTTATCTGTTAATATTATTTAATGGACCTGAGCTGACACAAACTATCAGTTGTATTTTTATTAACTAACATTAACAAAGATTGATAAATACTGTAACAAATTTATTTTGCATAACTAACATTAATTAATGGGACCTTATGATAAAGTGCCACTGAATTATGTGCTCAATTGTTATAAAATAAAAAACACAACAATAAAAAAAAAATTTGGGAAAAAGTTTCATTGTTAATTATACATTATTATGCTTACTATAGTAATAACAGTTAATTATGCATAATTTCATGCAACTAACCACAAACCAAACCCTAATCTTAACCATAAACATATAGTATTTTTAGTTTTAATGCAAAACATTTATTTTATTTTATTGTTTTTTATTTCAATTTTGGGTTGAAATGTGACCTGGACTTGCTTTTGTGAGATTCACCCTTGATGTTTATCCTGTGGAATCACGTTTGTTGAAATCCCCATGGTGGGATCAGCCCAGTGCTTAGAGGGTTAAACCTGCCCGAGAGAAAAAGAAAGCAAGAGAGTCCAAGAGAGACACTCATAAAGGAGGGATTGTGTGGGGCAGGATAGAACAGGATCGCCCACGCTGAGCTCCAGCTAATGATGACATCATCTGTTTGTTTGGTCAGGAACGGCTAGGCCTGCACTGACAGGGATTCCCCATCCACTCCACAGGGACACCATGTGACTCTGCTTGTGTGTGTGTGTGTGGTTGAATGCCTGCGGTGCACGGTCACATTTACACAAGTGCCTCCTATTTTGTGGACTAAAGGGTGTGGTTGCGTTAACTGGGTAAGCAGAACTCTTCTGAGAGGAAGAAGACAAACACGCACGCACACACACACACACACACACACACTTTTGTTTCATGCTTTCACAAGCCAATAGGGTGAATCTCAGAAAATTTGTCAAGAATATGTATAGGTCATATTTCAGCCTAGACATTTCAGAAATTATATTTTGCATAAAGAATATGAAAACCCCCTTTTTTTTTTGGTTGCAATTTTGCAAAATTATTTTCATGAAAAACAGGCCTATTTCTCTTTCAAATTCTACTTACTGTAATGTAAAAATAATAATTGATTAAAATTACATTTATTTATTAATCGTTATATTTTCTTTTACTCCCTTATTATAATAATTTGACAGTTTTGTCAGTAGATTGATGCTTATTTTTATGATTCTTATATTTATGAAAATTTACAAAAACACAAGTCAGGAGCAGTGTTATTTTAGTATCATAAGATACTGTTATAGTTTTAAAAATATTTTGTATTAGTTTTAAGTTTTAATTTCTTTCATTTTCATTTTAGTTCAAGTTATAAATTTAATAAAATATAAAGTTTATAAATTTGTTTGTTTTAATTTTAGTTATTATAGTGCATCAAGTTAAACTAAATGAAAATAAGAAATGCTGCCTTGGAAACCAAACCAGCTGAAATAAATACATTTTAGGGTTTTTATATTTTATTTTGTTTCAATTAAAATGTATTTCAAGTATCAAAAATGTTTTTATGGTTTGAGTTTGTTAACTATAATAACCCTGGTCAAGAGAGACAGAAAGAGGGAGTACTGTGTTGTCTTTACTGAATGAACACATGGCTGTGTGTGTGTGTGTGTGTGTGTGTGTGTGTGTGTGTGTGTGTGTGTGTATTTGCATGCGTTGTCCAGTGTTAAAGTGTTAATGTCCAGTGTTAAGTGCCAAAGTGCAATAAGAGAAACTGATGTTATGGGAGGCGACAGGGAGCAGCTATTCTGCTGTCAGTCAGACAGACGGCTGTAAACGAACAGCCACAGACACATACGCACACGCGCTGCTGCACGCTGTTCCAGATCACTCTGGATGGGCTGTGGCCAAAGAAAACAGGTTTGTCAATCTAATTTTTAATTCTGAAAATATACTGATTCTGTTTTAATTGTTATGTTCTAAATTACAAACAATGTTTATTTGTAGGCATTTTTGTTTCTGCAGATCTCTTATTTCTCTTGAATACTATTAAAACGGCAAAAAAGATCATTATTATTAATTTTGTCATATGAACCGAAGTTGGTTTTACTTTTGGTGTGTTTGGGTAAATATCATATTTATGAGACTGATTATCCAATTTTTTTATAATTTGATGAATACAATGAATAGAAAGGGTATGATCTATATATATATATATATATTATATAATATTTAATTATATATAATAATATATAATGCTATATATAATATATAATCAAAATAAAATATTAATAAAATATATCAATATATCAGTTATATTGTATATTACATATTAGGGATGCACGTATCGGTGGCATTTTTGTTTCTGCAGATCTCTTATTTCTCTTGAATACTATTAAAACGGCAAAAAAGATCATTATTATTAATTTTGTCATATGAACCGAAGTTGGTTTTACTTTTGGTGTGTTTGGGTAAATATCATATTTATGAGACTGATTATCTAATTTTTTTATAATTTGATGAATACAATGAATAGAAAGGGTATGATCTATATATATATATATATATTATATAATATTTAATTATATATAATAATATATAATGCTATATATAATATATAATCAAAATAAAATATTAATAAAATATATCAATATATCAGTTATATTGTATATTACATATTAGGGATGCACGTATCGGTATCGGGCCCGATACTGAGCTCCTGTACTCGTACTCGTACTCATTAAAATGCCCCGATACCAAACGCCGATACCACACAGCATGTGATAAGTGCCATATTCAGACAAAGAAACACAGACAACAGACAGCAGAATAGAGTTATTAGAGATTAAAAATGTCTACGAAGTATATGTATGCAATGAATATAAAACATTCAGTATTAATGCCTGTATAGCTGATTTGCGCCAGCTGGTAAGCATATCACGCTGAGTGGATTGAGCGCGCGCCGGCACAGATGCGCGCGCTTGTCGAGTGAATATCCCTTATTCACAGACATCACTGGAAAGTTTGTAGTTCGGTCGGATATGTCAAAAAGAAGTAAGTAAAACAATGTACAAGTTACTTAATGGCAGGGAGGGAGAGAGAGAGCGCACACTTCTGTTGTGTGATCTTTATTGATGTTTGCTCACTTAGCACGCATCATTTGGATTAAAACTAAATCGTAAATATAAGACAATTTATATGGGCATTCACTATAAATGTCATTTATTTGAATTTAAATTAGAAAGTGAAACTAACAGCCTGTGTTAAATGCACTAGGCTGTACTGTGCTTGTTCCTCTCATTCTGCACCAGTACAAATACGTGTGCGCGTTGCGCGTGTTTTGCTTGTTTGAGTGTTTCTGCATTATATGAGTGGCTTTGGAAAATAAATCCCTGCACGTTTCAGATGAAAAAAAAACGTGACTTCTATTTATGAAAATATCACATTTAGGAGATTTATAGCGAGTGGTTACCTGTATTTTTACAGCAAATCGCGTGATTACAGTACTGAGCCGCTGCAATGGGGCAGCTCTAATGCTATCAAATTAAAGATGATGAAGGCTACCATAGAGAGAGAAAAAATGAACAGTGAAAGTAACAAAAACTCGTAAAATACATTTTAAGTGTGAAAATAATAGAAGGATATACAGTCAAACCAAAAATTATTCAGAGACCAGATATAATTTTTTTACTAGTGGGTGTAGGACACTATAGTTTATTTATGTAAGTGAGGATAGCAAAATAAACTAAACTGTGATATATTATACCCAAAAATTCTTCATACAGTGGCCTACCAGTAAAATTTATACAAATTTGCGACCAAAAATTATTCAGACCGAGTCTGGGAAAAAATTGAAGTTGAGGTTTGCATGAACCTGGTTGACAGCATGCCCAGGAGACTATATGCTGTCATTAAGGCTAAGGGTCACCCGACAAAGTATTGATAGTTGTGTAAATATTGACAGCTGTATGAATGATTTTTGGTTTATTGTAATCTATTACCTACCTTTCTATCAAAGTTATCTGACATTATCAAGCTGAATTTTTTCTGACACAATTTAACCATTTTCTAAACTATAGCGAATAAATAATGATAATGTGAGAAATGTTGAAGGTGTCTGAATAAATTTTGGTTTGACTGTATCTATTTGATAAATGAAGTTAACCAACTAACACTATGCATACTCTTTTGGTTTCTGTACCCAATATTTAAAAAAATTTACAAATGCAATGAAAATATTGGTATCGGTACTCGGTATCGGCAAGTACCAAAAATAAAAGTATCGTATCGAGCGAGTACTGGAAAAAGTGGTATCGGTGCATCCCTATTACATATATAAGATATTACTGGTTAACTTGTAAACTGTTTCTTTTCTCATCTGGGTTGCACATATGTGAAAAATGGTGAAATATTGACTTGATGGTAAATGGCCTAATTTTCGAGTCAGGAAAGATTCATGTCATTGTCAGTTCACACTCGTTTTAGGCAGATTTGAATAGTCTTGAGCTTTAACTTTCACATCTGAAATGTGAAAAAAGTCACAGGTTTCCAATTAATTAGCAGCCTTTTTATAGTAAATTGATATATGTCCTCTTAAATTCTCTTTCTGAGACACAGTAATTGATCTTGATCACTGTAGGTAAGTTTGCATTAATAACTTTGAGATCATATGCCACTGTTTTATGTAAATTTGAAACGTCTATGAAACGTCTTCTCTAAATGTGACGTTTTTAAAAAAAATTAAAATATTAAATGTTTTCAGTCAAATTAGAAAACTACAACATTTTTTTTCCCAGATGAATATTTCTCATTTTCAGAAATGCTTGTTGGTAATTTTTGAGTTCAGCAAATGGTTTGTATTATGGAGTGGCCAATACTATATTTGACAATTCTGTATTTTTTCCCATTTCATTTCTTGAAGTATAATGTTGTTTGTCTACTCTTTAGTTTAATACAGTTCTCTGGTTGGGAGCTGTGGTGTCAGGCTGTAATGCACTGGGTTTGTTTCATTTCCTCTTTATGGGAGGTAAAAACAGGAGCATGCTATTTTGCGCAAAGGCTAATATTTTACTGCTGAACCTTCCTGTTTCCAGTGGCATGAAGTCTTTAGCAAGAGCAGCTGCAAACATTGCAGCATCAGTATGAGTATGAGACATGCAGCGAATTTTTGTTTATCCTCATTCGCTCTTGAGCGAATTCACTGTGCAACAGATTGAGTTTAATCATTGGTGTGTGTCAGTGTGTACAAGTAACTCCCACTTCTGAGTGCAGGTGAACACATCTACCATGCGGATTCTCTTTGTTAGTCTGTTTAGCATTAGTGTTCATTAATTATTTAACACAACAAGTGGTAGTCTCAGGTAGATCAGGCATTGATGAATAATTAAAGCTGTGAATGAGGTGTGTGTGTGAGAGAGAGACACAGTGCGGATGAATCACCCACCCAGCTGGATCCAGCGGGAACATTCATTGAGAGACGCAGGGTAATTTATGAAGGTAGTCAGTGTGAAAAATCTCAGCATGAACCACAGGAGTAACTTGACTGTCCTCTTAACAAAATAGAGATTTATCCGTTGTTAACTATCCAGAACACACTATCAACTGCATAGCAACACCCTGACAACCATCCAGAACACCCTAAATATAACATCACCCTGACAACAATCCAGCACACCTGAGCAACCCCATAGCAACACCCTGACAACCACCTAGAACACCCTAGATATAAATTCACCCTAACAACAATCCAGAATACCTGAGAAACCGCATAGCAGCACCCTGACAACCATCCAGCACAACCTAGCAATCATGTAGCAACTCCATGAGAACCACCCTGAACACCCTGGCAACTGCATAGCAATGGCCTGACAACCACCTAGAACACCCTAGCAACCACATAGGAACACCCTAACTACCATTCCCAAAGCAAGATTGCCAGTTCAACCACAATTCATATTTTCGTTAGAAAATGAAAAGACATAGTTGAATATGATGCGCTCATCGTCTCACGCCCTCTCTGTGTGTTTGCATTATGGGTTATAAACATAACTGTAGTCTAGGAGGTGTATGTTTGTACTGAAGATCTGCACTGGATACATTTTTCACCAGCGTGCCCACGCAGACTTCACTATCAGCTCTGTCTACTGCTGCATCCACCCACCACTTCCTGCGGGGGCAGTCTCGCCGCACACGTATCTGTGTGTGTGTTTGAGAGGAGCTGATAACAAATGGTACTGATTTGTAAGCATTCTCGGTGGGTAAGACGTGTGATTCGATGCACACAGAGATGTTAGTGCACAGGATATAATTGACAGAAAATTGCGTTTGCAGTAATGCACTTATAATTGAAATCCATGTACATTGCACTAAAATAAACTTTAAAATTCACTTAAATATTACATGTTAAATGATATATATATATATATATATATATTAATTATGTGATGCAAAGCTGAATTTTCAGCATCATTACTCCGGTCTTCAATGTCATATGATCCTATTTCCTCTTTATGGGAGGTAAAAACAGGAGCATGCTATTTTGCGCAAAGGCTAATATTTTACTGCTGAACCTTCCTGTTTCCAGTGGCATGAAGTCTTTAGCAAGAGCAGCTGCAAACATTGCAGCATCAGTATGAGTATGAGACATGCAGCGAATTTTTGTTTATCCTCATTCGCTCTTGAGCGAATTCACTGTGCAACAGATTGAGTTTAATCATTGGTGTGTGTCAGTGTGTACAAGTAACTCCCACTTCTGAGTGCAGGTGAACACATCTACCATGCGGATTCTCTTTGTTAGTCTGTTTAGCATTAGTGTTCATTAATTATTTAACACAACAAGTGGTAGTCTCAGGTAGATCAGGCATTGATGAATAATTAAAGCTGTGAATGAGGTGTGTGTGTGTGTGAGAGAGAGACACAGTGCGGATGAATCACCCACCCAGCTGGATCCAGCGGGAACATTCATTGAGAGACGCAGGGTAATTTATGAAGGTAGTCAGTGTGAAAAATCTCAGCATGAACCACAGGAGTAACTTGACTGTCCTCTTAACAAAATAGAGATTTATCCGTTGTTAACCATCCAGAACACACTATCAACTGCATAGCAACACCCTGACAACCATCCAGAACACCCTAAATATAACATCACCCTGACAACAATCCAGCACACCTGAGCAACCCCATAGCAACACCCTGACAACCACCTAGAACACCCTAGATATAAAAGCACCCTAACAACAATCCAGAATACCTGAGAAGCCGCATAGCAACACCCTGACAACCACCTAGAACACCCTAGATATAAATTCACCCTAACAACAATCCAGAATACCTGAGAAACCGCATAGCAGCACCCTGACAACCATCCAGCACAACCTAGCAATCATGTAGCAACTCCATGAGAACCACCCTGAACACCCTGGCAACTGCATAGCAATGGCCTGACAACCACCTAGAACACCCTAGCAACCACATAGGAACACCCTAACTACCATTCCCAAAGCAAGATTGCCAGTTCAACCACAATTCATATTTTCGTTAGAAAATGAAAAGACATAGTTGAATATGATGCGCTCATCGTCTCACGCCCTCTCTGTGTGTTTGCATTATGGGTTATAAACATAACTGTAGTCTAGGAGGTGTATGTTTGTACTGAAGATCTGCACTGGATACATTTTTCACCAGCGTGCCCACGCAGACTTCACTATCAGCTCTGTCTACTGCTGCATCCACCCACCACTTCCTGCGGGGGCAGTCTCGCCACGCACGTGTGTGTGAGGAGCTGACAAAAAATGGTACTGATTTGTAAGCATTTTTGGTGGGTAAGATGTGTGATCTGATGCACACAAGTGTGTTCAGTGGGGATGTGCACAGGATATCATTGACAGATGCGTGTGGCATGTGTAGGTGGGACGTGGAGGTCATGAACCACGAGTGTGGTGTGAAATCTCAGGAGAGCAGATTAATCTTATTTTGCGTCTGTAGAAGTGCCGTCAAAATCGCAAACGGTGATTCTTATTTCTGAACACTATTACATGTGCATTGCACTGAAATAAATGTTTTAATTCACTTAAATATTAAAAGGGTCATATGATGCAGGTGTGCTCTGATTGGCCAGCTATCCAGTGCATTGTGATTGACCGAATTTTTCCTTTCTCTTTGGAGTGTTACAAGCTCTTGGTGCATAAAGAAGATCTGTAAAGTTGCAAAGACTAAAGTCTCAAATCCAAAGAGATATTCTTTATAAAAGTTAGGAGTCAGCCACACCTACCTAAAACGGCTCGTTCTAACACGCCCCCACATACCTATGTCACTATCTGGGAAGATTTGCATAACACCGCCCAAATGTTCACGCAAAGAAAGAAGGCGTAACTTTTATTCTCGCTGTAGTATTGTTGCCGCCGCCGCCATGTCATGAAGGTGCTGTGTGCTTCGTTGTGAAAGCGAAACTACTTTGTTTGGCCTTCCAAAAGAGGACGATATCGCTTCGTCATGCCTGGAGCTGATCCGTGCTGGCCACTGAGGAAATACTTCAACTTTGCGCTGTCGATCGCCGGATCGGCTTTCACCGTGGACAAAGCGGAGTCCAGCCCGGGTCGTCACATGTGGTTGCCGCAGGCATCACAATATGGTAAGGGACGTAACATTTCCGTCACACGCTTGAGGAATTCGGTCAATCACAATGCACTGGATAGCTGGCCAATCAGAGCACACCTAGCTTTTTCAGACCGATGAGCTTTGTAAAAATCGACGCCTTTCAGAAAGGCGGGGCATAGAGGAGAAACAATAATGGACAGTATGTGGAAAATAATGTGTTTTTTTTTACCTTAAACCGCATAAACACATTTCATTACACCAAATACACAAAATAATGTTCTTTTTAGCAGCATCATATGACCCCTTTAAACATTAAATGTAATATATACATATATATATATATACATACACATAATATATAATATAAAATATTTTAATAATATAAAATAATATATTTTAATAATATAAAATATTAAAAACTATAGTGCATAGATACATCCGTAGATGTGCTGGGACACAATCATCAGTGATATTTCCTGAGATCATTGGGTGTTTCGGGTCTTTCAACATCAGACACCCTCCCTCAGGCGACCCAGCTGGGGTTGATCAGGCCCCAACTTGTGTTCCAGCAGCGCTAACCCACTCCTCTGACCTTTTAATCCAAATCCACCTCGATGCTCTTTCTGCGGCTTCTGTGGTAGACTTAAT
This sequence comes from Sinocyclocheilus grahami, assembly GCF_001515645.1. Taxonomy (NCBI): domain Eukaryota; kingdom Metazoa; phylum Chordata; class Actinopteri; order Cypriniformes; family Cyprinidae; genus Sinocyclocheilus; species Sinocyclocheilus grahami. The sequence goes on from NW_015505874.1 coordinate 457,109, forward strand.
AGGTCTCCTCTTTGCAGCTCCTGTGATGCAGAGCAGGGTGAAGCTCTTACACAAGGAGCGGGTGGCGAAGCCTCTGCACCCCACCTCAGTGGGTTCACAGTGCGCCCTCCAGCCCCTCCTCCGGCACTCCTCTATGAGCTCCTGATACTTAAGCCGCTTGCGCTCATTGGCCTCTTCCATACGGTCCTCCCAAGGGACTGTCAGTTCCAGCAAGAGAACCTGCTTAGACGAAGCAGATGTCAGCACCACGTCTGGTCTTAAACAGGTCGATGTTACAAAATCTGGGAACTTGAGCTGCTTACCCAAGTCAACCCGCAGTTCCCAGTCTGGTGCTGATGAGAGCAAGCTGGCTGCTGGTGTTTTCTGCTATCGTGACTGCTCTCCAGCCTTTACAAATGCAATTCTCCTCTGGCTGCGGACATGTTTATTATAGCGCATTGTGATTGGATGTTTACGCAGTCAATACAGGAGACAAACCAATGGGCCACTGGCTGCTCGCTGTCCCTGCGTGATGATTTTCGACAAAAAAACATTCTGTCGGCCCCTTAAGTGCGTCGGCCCACTGGTAAAATGCCCAGTATGCCCGATTACCAATCCAGCCCTGGTGAGTAGTGAAGACACACCCGGAGCAGTGGACAGCCACTTGCTCCAACGCCCGGAGCAAAGAGAGCGCTGTACATTCACTTCCCCACCTACAACTCCTGCCAATACTGAGACTTGATCCTGCGACCTTCGGCTTGCAAGTCCGACGCTCTAACCATTAGGCCACAACCAAAGGAGCCAGCCTGTATGGATCTGTACCACCTATTAACATCAGTTTGTCAAAATATTGCACCCTTTCCTGCTTACTAAGTCCTTCTCTATATGATTTAGCAGCTTCCACGCGTATTTTCTGTGGTTTAGACATCATAAATTAGTAGAACAACGTCTTCAGTATGTTTGTCTCCTGCGTGCTGATTGGTGACTTCAGGCTCATCTGAGTCTCCTGTAAGTAAATCTTGGAAACACTGTGAACTCTTGTGATGGTCTTTTCTCAGAACACAAAACTTCCTAACCAGTCCAAAAATTTATTGAACATTTACAGTTCAGTGTTTAGAAACTTGGCCCATCCAGTCATGGTAAGGTGATACAAAAGATTAAAAGAAGTAGTTAGTAAAATGTGAGAATGGTTATGCAAAAATAGTTTTTATTTTTTTTATGTTTTTGAAAAAAAGTATTTTTATGCTCACCAAGGCCAATACAAAATACAGTAAAACAGTAATATTGTGAAATAATATGGCAATTTAAAATACCTGTATTCTATTTTTAGCATATTTTAAAAAGTAAATAATATGATGAATTGCTCAAAGAACAGCATTTATTTCAAATAGATATGTTTTTTAATATTATATATATTTCCTTGCTGTCACTTTTGATCAATTTAATGCATCCTTGCTGAAAAAAAATTGTGGTTGAAACACACCACACAAATCTCTTCTGCTTTTCAATGCTTTTTTGTATTTGTGTATGCAGTGGGTGGGTGTGTATGTGTGTGCGACTTAAGGTAGTGAAAGGAGATGATTGCTTCTCATTCCCCATATTTTAGAGCACATGTACATACAAACACACACAATCCTGGCTGCTCTTATATAATAATAAGTAATTGCATTCTAATATTGTATATTCTCAGTGTGCATATCCCTCCCACACACACAGAGATTATATGACATTTGGAATGTCTGCTGTACCTGTGAGTTGGGGGGAAGATCGGTCTGGTGTCTTTTGCAGGACATTACTATAATTATATTATATTATATTATATTATATTATATTATATTATATTATATTATATTATATTACCGTTTTTTTATTGTAAAATTAAGTCTTGAAATATTGGTAGATATGGTAACCAATATCTCTAGCATTGATAATATATTGATTAACAAATTTCTTCTTCCGTATTTGACACACTTTGATGTTCTGTTTTTAAAGTTGTATTTTGAAATGCTACATCACTCTGTCCCAGAATTGTGCCATCGTTTATACTTATTGCTATTATTCACTATTGGATTTGGCTATAATGAAAATCTTTTTCTTTTTCTGTTTCAGATAAAATAGAGGAGGCACAGAAGGAGCTCAAAGACCCCAAAGCTGCACACAAAGGTATGATTCATCATATAAAACATCATTTCTGTATCTGTTCCTTTCAAATGCAGCATCAACAGGAAGCTTCTCTCTCCTCCTTCATACCAGAGAGGTATGAGAACATCTGTGGCTTTAAAGGGGAATAGATGGCTTTTTTTGTGCAGCAGTTGAATCACTCTGTTCATTACAACAATCAAATTGCAAGGCAGAAGATTTTCTGTGTTGAATCCAGGGCAAATTCTGGAATACTGTTTCAAACATAGCTTCATTCAGCTTCCCAAAGCAAACACCATTTGCTTGTACTGGACTGTATCTGTGACCAGGTTCTCTGGTCTGCCAGAGTGCTGCTTACAAAGGTGCATTGTATGTCCTGGGGGTTTCCAGGAGTTACAGCACCTCTGTTGGCCTTCACCTGTGGCCACCGCATTTAGCTCTGCTGCACTTGCACTCTGTGAATGAACTTGCCACACTGTACATCTTTGGCTTAATCAAAAAAATGCAGGAGCAGCCATTTAAAAGCCACGTTTCATACATGGAAAAACAGCATAGATGTTGCATAATAGGTTAGAATGGGAACATGTTATAGATTATGTAAAAGCAAAGAAAAACTCTGAATAAGCTGTTACAGTATTTGTTTATATGAGAAAATGGCACTATGATACTGCTGTGGAGTTTTTTGAAGCACATTGTACAATGTAAATAAATGTAATCCTTTGTTACCATAATACAATAGTATGACCATATTCATCTACAATGGTAGCATGAAGGATTCATTTTGCATATGTTCAGTTTATTCTGGCCCTATTTTTCTTGGTGCTCATGTTGGGATAGATTACATCAGAATGCAACTGGTTTAAGAAACGTGTAAACAACTTCTCAAAATACAGCAGGCAGTGATGTCACCAGTCCATCTCCATGTAATCCTGAATCCGTTAAAGTCAGTTAATTAGCTCAGAGCTTGTGGATGTCCTCACATCCTCTTTCTACATTCTCTAGAAACGTAAGGACGTTTGTCTGTTGATCACTGACTTACTAAGGTTACAAAGAGAATAAAGTTAGATTGAAGTATTGGTGAAATCCTAACAGGCTTTTTGAATTTCTGGGGAATTCCTAAGGCATCCAGGAAATTATGACTTTGTAGTTCTAATACTAACCACTTCTCTCCACCAACCATGCCAAGCAAAGTAGAGAAGGGAAACCCTAATAAGTGCAGGGTTGCCACAGATGTTCAGGCTTGGTTACGTGTTTTGCAACTACTTGGCATCAGGCACACAAAGAGCCTTCAGTATAACTTTAAGACCACAGGGAGTCCAAACATGGCAAATGCGGTAAACTCTGCCAAACGATGAGTAATTGTGAACAAGATTCAGTTGTGTATACACTTTGCCATGTTTCCTTTTCCAAATTAAGAGCGATTTGTTTTCTGCCAGATGTTGACTTAGGTGCTCAAGTCTTACTGCTCAGAGTATCTGGACCACATTCAATCAAGGGACAGATTTAATTAATTCACACAAGCTTATTCATCCACAAAAACACCTACACGCAAATTATTTCTTATTGTCTTTCTCTGCCAATTGACTGAGAGCTTGTAAAAGAATAGAACAAGGTAAGGCTCATCCTAACTAACACAATTGCAGTATTGAATGAGATGTAGGAGAGCAAGTTAGGGAGGGTTTGGAGAGCGAGAGCGAGAGAGGGATGGTGACAGAGGGTTGAGAAAGAGAGAGTGGGTTTTGTACATAATGATGCGTGGGCCTCAGTAGCAGCTCAGGAGATCTTCTAGATCCCAAAACAGTCTTGTCTATGTGCTAGCTGTCAGAGGCACTGGTGCAGCTTATAGTGAACTGGGTTTGCTAAGAAGAGGATTATTTTATTTTGATTGTAAATTGAAGTACTTCGTCCACACTACAATTCATCAAAACTCGTTGCTTAGGTATGTTTCGGTTTGTTAGCAAGATATTAGCAAGATTTTTGCTGTTGTTGACTTTTCTGAATTATCTTTTTGTCTGAATTTTGGGTCATTTGTGCTGTTAAACATAGAGTTAATGTTGATGTTTAGGTGTTGTAGAAAGTGCAATATATGGTTTGATTTTGTTTTGCTTATGAACTTTGCATGATGAAAGTTTCTTTGCTAAAAGGGGAGGAAATGAAACCAGAAAATAACAGACATGTTTGTTTTGAAGATTGTTTGGGAAATGCATGGGCAATTTGTGTTGAAAGATTACATAAACATCGACTACAATTTGTAGTCGAGCACACTAATAAAGATTTGTTAAATTTTTAGGTTTTTGGGCTTTTTCTGTGCTTTATGTCTGAGATATACATTCTGTGTTATTGTGCACTACACTGAATTGCACTGTCAAAAATAAAACATCATGTAATTACTGTAATATGTCAATAATTAATTGCTCAGACGTCAGTTGTCAGTTGTTTCGGTTAACATTCTTGTTATAATAAAAATTGTAAGAATAATGTAATCAAGGACATGGTTTATTCCAAGTTTTCTAAATTCAAAAACTGCATGTAATTTAATTAAGTTTAAACATTATTCAAAAATGTGTATTTAACCTTTAAAAATCTTTTTGATCAATTGTGTATCACTAGGGATTTTTTTGAGTAATCTTGTGGTTGGTCATAAAAATTAATTAATTAAAATCATTTTTATTTAATACTTAATTGATATTGATCTGAAAAAATAAATCTATTGGACAATGTTGAAAGTTTTTTTGGATTATTCATTATAATTTTTTTCTTTTTTTTCCTACAGACATAAATGAAAGTACTGGCAGAAACTCTGAAAACATCAAAGGATTGAAGCGGAAAAAAGTTGTGGCACAAAACCAGCTAAAGAAAATACCCAAATCTCCTGTCAGAAAGCAGTCACAGACCAAGAAATCCATTTCTCCAAACATCTCTTCTTCATCCAAGGAAGCCACACCCTCCTCTTCTTTTTCAAGCAGTCCATCGCATGGATTGCCTGAACCTCAAGATGCTGAAGATGCACCACAGGATGCATCTGCATCTAGAGCAGTAAAAGTGGAACACAAGGAGTCATCTACCTTAGAGCCACAGGCTCTCAGTCACAAAAGTGCTGCAGAGGAACTTTGTGCAGCAGGGCCTGTGCAGGTAGAAAGCTGGTGTGAAAACGGCAGCAACAAAAACGCATCTCCCTCTCACACAAGTGCTCCCCTTGAGGTACTGCTCAAGGCTATGGAGCCAGATTTCAATACACTGACAGAAAGAAAGAACATCAGTCCAATAGGTCATCTTGGAAAATCAGTTTCCATTCCTGTCACTTATTCAGACTATGCCATGACTATGCCTGCTGTAAATTTCAATGTCCAGTCACAACCCACATTTGTGCCACCATTCAACGCAGCCAAACAGTTCTACAGCAGTGTGGCATCTCCAGGGCAACACACAACACAACAGTATGTGAAGATGTCAGGAAATCATCAGCAGGACAAACCAGGATTCCAGAAAAGCTATAGTGTGGGTCCTTCACTTACCTTGACACACGCACCTGTTCCGTTTAGATCAGGTGGCTTCCCTCAGAGCCAGCCCCCTGTTGTTCAAACATGCCAGTCTTTGTCAGCCACAGTACCCAACTCAATTCAAGTCCCTGTCACACCAGGTTTCAACCCTGTTCAGATGACAAATGTGGTCAACTTCAGTGCAAGCCAGGTATCTGACATCTCTGCAAAAGATCAAAAACAAAAAAAACAAGGGAAGTATGTCTGTGAATACTGTAAAAGAGCTTGTGCTAAACCAAGTGTGCTTCTAAAACACATACGGTCCCACACAGGAGAGAGACCTTACCCATGTGTGACATGTGGTTTTTCATTTAAGACAAAGAGCAACTTATACAAGCATAAGAAGTCTCATGCACATGCCATCAAACTGGGTCTGGTAAAAGACTCCAGAAGTGGATCCCTCTCTCAAGAATCGGACAAAGGCCTGGCCACACATTCTGATGTGGAGGAAAGCGGAGACAGTGATGAGGAAGGTAGTGCAGCTGACTTAGACCCGGATTCTTCACAAAGCAGCCTAACAGCATTGTCTGAGAGCAGTCTGCTGAGTGCAGGCATGGCACCAGGAAGCCAAGGAGAATCAGAGCATTCGCTGGTGTTTGAAACTCTGAAACCACTGGTTACTCAGAGAGGTTGTGAGCCAAAGGTCACTGCTGCTCTCCCTAAAGTGGTTGTCCACCCTGTAAATGTGTCGCCTTTGCGTGCAGACAGCCCAAGAGTTACAGATTTGGCACCTGAACATGCCACAGCCCAGAGGCAAAGGGATTTCCAGACAGCAAGCATACGGTCCAATGTTATGGTTCTGTCCTCACTGAAAGAAGTTGATTGCACAAGTCCTCTACAAAATTCAGTTAGTGAAGATGAAGATCAGCATTGTAAATCACCACTAGGAGGCAGCCATGCCCAGCTACAAAGGCAACAAGCAACTGATTACTCTCAACAGTCACAAGGCAAGTGTCTGCTAAGTCCTCGGAGTCTTGGAAGCACGGACTCTGGCTACTTTTCACGTTCTGAGAGTGCAGATCAAGCTATGAGTCCGCCAAGTCCTTTTGTTAAGATAACTCCACCAGCAGAAAATGACATTACAAAAGCCCTACAAGTTCCCCCTTCCTCCGTTGTGGCAACTGTCATGCATGTAGCACCTGTCGAAAGGCCTCGAGTTTCTTCAGGACAAATGCGTCCTCCATTAGAAACCAAAGCTCTATCTCTTGAGGAGCGTATCTCAAAGCTGATCTCAGACAATGAGGCTGTTGTGGATGACAAACAACTAGACAGTGTCAAACCCAGACGGACTTCCCTTTCCCGAAGGGGTAGCATTGACTCCCCTAAATCCTACATATTTAAAGACTCTTTTCAATTTGATTTAAAACCACCAGTAAGAAGATCTAGTTCCAACTCAGACATACCGAAATCTCCATTCACTCCGACAGACAAATCCAAGCCAGTATTCCTTCTTTCTGTACCACCTCAGTATCCAGCTATTGACTGTTTACCAATTACAAGAAGTAATTCGATGCCTACAACACCTGGTCAGTCAGCTCTCTTCCCCAATGTAACACCTCAGCCTCACCCACTTAGGATCTGTCATTCATTTGATGACAAGATTAGTTCACTAAATGATGATGTGTTCTCTTCAGCTCCCTCTACTCCCAATCCTGCTGTACATCCTCGTACACTAGTGAGACAGGTAGCAGTTGAGGATTTGTCCACAAATGATGGTCACGTTCTTATCTCTGTTCATTCCATGGATGAGAGCCATCATGGACCAAGTATTACACATGAACTACGAAGTAAGTCTTTTGAGCATGCAACAGAAAGAAACCGAAAACCCCAGCAAAACAAAGGGACAATGTACGAATGTGAGACTTGTCGCAACCGTTACAGAAAACTGGAAAATTTTGAAAATCACAAGAAGTTTTATTGTTCTGAACTGCATGGTCCAAAAATCAAGCCTATGCATGCCAGAGACATTGAGACAGAAGTTTTCAGACGTGGAATTCAGCAGCCCCTTTTAAACAGAAACGCAGTAATTACCGGCATTGTAGAGCAACCACTCACGGTAAGAAAAAGAAGGAAAATTAAAAGTGTTGGAGATGACGATGACCAGTCTCCAACTGAGACCACTCCTCCATGTTCAAGAAGTTTTGACTCCTGCCAGACCTCTACAGGTTTGATAGGGCTACCTTATTCTCAACATACCCAGTCCTTAAATAATACTGCTATTTTAGGACAAATACAAATCATTGGCAGAGCTTCAGAACCACAGGAGTCAAGGCTATCTCCAATAAGAGAGGCTCAGATCAGCACACCAAATAAAGAAAGAGGAGACCTCCAGAGACAAGGAAGTGGAACTTCAGTCATTCGACATACCAACTCCCTCAGCCGTCCAAATTCTTTTGAAACATCTGAGTCCATTGACAGGTCATCTCCAGTTGATCCTGTGGAAAAGGAGGTAAAGAGCACAGTAAAATGCCATACAGAGGCTGCAGTGAGTTTATCTTCACAAAGTTACCATGACAGAATGTCTACACCTAAATGTGCCAGTCAAGGAATGGAACCTCATGGTAAGCAAACCTTTACCATTGCTAGTGATGGCACACCTGTACAGCAATCACGGCTTGTGCGGCAGAACAACATTCAAGTTCCTGAAATCTTGGTAACAGAGGAACCAGACAGAGATCATGAAACTCCAGTTGTAGAATCAACAGAGAAACCAACAGAAACATTCAACTGGCCTCAGAGGAGTGAGAGTCTGTCTAAACTGCCAACAGAAAAACTCCCCCCAAAGAAAAAGCGCATAAGACTTGCTCAAATGGAACACTCTTCTGGTGAATCCAGCTTTGAGTCTAGTCTCTCTCGTAGCCTCAGTAGAGATAGTAGCTTGTCAAGGTGCTCTAGTATTTCAGCTTCTTTTGACAGAGATGATCCACCAAGATCTGACAGCCCATCAAGGTCTGATAGTGTTGGGAAGCCACCAGAAGCTCAAGGGATCTCTGTAGCAAACAACACTCTTGGAGTGCCAGGCATGATGAGACGCGCTACCTCAGAACAAATCAGCTCCACTCAGTCATCATTGGAAATTTATTGTGACTACCGTAGCAAATCCTTTGATTGCAGCAGCATGTCACCCAGCAGGCCTTTGTTACCAATGCAGACTGCCCTGCCAAAAATTACACAAAGTCCTCCAACTACCCAGGTGCCTCTCATTGAACGAAGAAGGGGGCCTCTGGTACGTCAAATGTCCTTGAAGATTGCACCAGACCCTCAATTGTCAGTTAAACAGACTCCCCCCATCCAAAGAGTCCCCTTCACTAACGAATGCTCTGGGTCCCAACCTAGATCAATAAATCTGAACACATCTACACTTGTTCAGTCTTTTGTTCTACATTCTGGAGAGGCCCCGCTACCGAAAAATGAGCAAGTGGTTCAAAGCATCAACCTTGGAAGCCAAACCCAACAACCCCAAGTTCATGGTCTTCCACATCCATGGCATCAGACCTCAAGGGTTGTGGCATGCCGTGTGCAACCTCTGGTCCAAATGGTGGCTGGTCAGACAGACGTTCAGAAGAGCTCTGATGAAAAAAGTAAGAAGAGCTTTATACCTAAATACCAAATGAATTGCCCTGTACTAAAAACAGGCCAGACATATTTAGCAGGTGTACAAGGCACACAGATCACTTTGCCAGTGATAACTATACCAATTGCTAATGAAATTAAAGTCTCTCAGTCAAATGATGGAATGCAAAATGTCTATGTAGCACAACCAGGTTATCAGGCTGCAATCAATAAGCCCCCAATTGTACTGCCTGCTGGTTCGCAAGTTGATACAGCATCTCATATAACACCAGTATCTACACCTGTACCACAGATTCTAATCACCCATGAGCACACCCTAGCACCTGCTTCTGTGGTTTCCAGCTTCACTACGGTACATGTTGTGAACAGTGATTCAAAGATTGGACCAGAAATTCAAGCTCATAGGCAACCTAGGTCTGTTGCTATACCGATGAAAAACAACATGAAATCTACTGACCAAAACCAAACCACTGTGCAAAGCATCCTGTCTCTTGGTTCACTGCATTGTACACAAAAACTGGCATCTGCAAATTTATGCCCCCAAGAGTCTACTGCCTCAAGCAAGCGTATGCTCTCTCCTGCCAACAGCCTGGACATTGCTATGGAAAAGACACAGAAACGGGCTAAAGATGAACACGGAGCTGCATGTCTCACTGATGGTAGATCTCTAAACTACCTGAACTCCAAGATGTCAGAAATGACCAGGCAGAGGAAGTTAATGCTGGTTAGACAGGTTTGCACCACAGAGCCAGTGGACAGCCCAATTGAGACTGATGCCCCAGAACAATTGCCAGAGACGGCAGAAGCTGACAAGGACACCCAGACACCAGTATCTCAGACAACAACTGAGTTCAGTGAACACGAGATGGAGAGCAGAACACCTACTACAACACCTGCTACATTTTCTTCACCCAGAGTTCAAAGATATGCCATGCCAGAGAATTCCACTCTGAAGCCACAAGAGAAACCTGAGGAGCAGCGTTGGCCTCCATCCAAATCTCCCCTGAGGCCTTCAACATTTCAGGGACAAGTGAAGTTAGCTTCTTCTGTGTCTGTTGTCAACACCAGAGACAGTCATCGCCTGTCTTTCCCTAGTCTGAAAACAGCTACAACCTTCACCTGGTGTTTTCTCATGAAAAGGAAACCCCTCCACATTCAACAGGCAGACCAGAGGATCTCTGCCTACTCTGCATGGGTAGTAAACCCCAAAAATCCCAATCCATTGGGGCTTCCCACAAAAGTGGTCATGTCCTTGTTTGACTCCAAACAGACATCCAAGAAAATACACTACACCCAAGCAAAAACAACAACTTTGAAATCTGACATCTTGACCTACTCTGGGAACCTGAAGGACATCTTGCCAAAAGTATGAGCATTTTCATTCGACTGATGCTGCTTTAACAGTTAGCTTGAACATACTGTTTGCTATTTTACATTTTAATGCATTTGTTATTGTACATGCATGATTGACAAATTATTCTTGTATTTTGTATTGTTTCAGATTTTGATTCAGCAAAGATCTGTGCCAACTGAGAATAGTGGAAAAACAAAACCAGAGACTCAACCAATTAATCAAACAGAGTCAGACAGAGACTCTTCCAAATCTGAACCCCAACGAGTGAAGATCTTTGATGGAGGGTTTGTAAATTTTAACATTGATCTTATCCCACTTCCCAATTATTTAACAGGAAATTGTGTTTTGATGTGCTCTTTGTGGTATATTTTCAGTTACAAGTCGAATGAGGAGTATGTGTACGTTAGGGGGCGTGGAAGAGGGAAATACATCTGTGAGGAATGTGGAATCCGCTGCAAGAAACCTAGCATGCTGCGGAAACACATCCGTACTCATTCAGACATCCGTCCATTTCATTGTACACACTGCAACTTCTCTTTCAAGACCAAAGGTGGGTTCAGTCCCAAACACTGATTTGAAAGCTGTGATGCTTACATTTTGTTTTCTTACTCAATTAGTAATTATTGGAAAGTTATTTTTGACTGTTACAAATAATGAGCAGAATTAATACAAATTGTTACAAATATTAAACAGGATAAAAAATGTTAAGCCAGAAAAAAATTTAATCCAAAAACCACCTCTGGTTTTTGTCTTCCATCATAAATGGCCAACTCATACACTTGCATAAGGACACATTTAAACATGTTTATTTGGTTCATTTTCTAAATGAAATGTGTCAGGATTTGAGAACAGTTAGGTAATTTAGATAATTCTTAGGGATGGTTGGAAATGATTTCTGTACAAAGTGTTTTTTTCTTACCTGCTTTTTTTGAAGACTGTGCCTGTTCTCTTAAAAAAGCCTGTATGATTCATCACAGTTGAACTTCCCACGCTGCACTGCAGAACAGCACACAGTGTCAGACCACAGCCCACGTTCCTTTAAGAACTTCTTTATCAGTTACTAACCCATTACATAGAGCTAGTGCTTGGGAATATGTCATGCTTATGTAAACCACTCCCATGCCCTGCATCCGCCTCCCACCTGAGTGACCTCTTTGTTCCCTTTATCCACACAGGGAACCTAACCAAGCACATGAAGTCCAAAGCCCACAGCAAGAAGTGCATGGAAATGGGAGTTGCTGTGGGTTTTATTGAGGACCAGGACCCAGAAGACTCAGGTAGAAGTCTCTTATGCATTTTTGGGAATATAAATCTTAACCAGACATTGAATAGGGGAGTTTATTTGATAAGGACCAATGCATAACCAACCAACTTCAGAAAGCACAAACTATAGTTTTGTTTACACCATTACATATACATTTTTTAACAACAGAATCAACCTGGCCATTAATAGGGTTACTAATAATAGCACCATCTGTTAAATGTGGATTGTCCCTGGCTATCTTCTGTTGCAGTGGTGATCAATGGCAATGCCATAGTCTAATTAGAGATTCTAAATGCAGTCTTTTTCCTTGTTAACTCTTGGTGCATGTGGGCGGCATACACCGCGTTTACTGTGAGGAAATTACTGCATCTAGTTTTAGCAGGAAAGAGAGAGAGAGGGAAGCTGTGAGCTTTCTCTGGTCTGAGTTACTGAGAGCATATTTGTTTTCCTCTCACACAGTTCCACACAAGCTGTCAAGCACAGGCTGCATTTGTGGTCTGAGGTGTTAATGTCTTCCCTATTTAATGTGATGGGTGTTTCTAGACCATCTATTTTTTGCTATGCAGTAGATGTAAAATCTATAACTCAGAAAAGTGTAAGCTGTTGAAAAACGAAACACTACTTAAAGATTTAATTTAAATCTGTCTTCTTTGGGTTGCATTATTTAGGTCACACTAGGATTGTGAAAATTTCTTAGGATAATTTTCATAGTAGAACTTTGTAGCTCTTCAAAGTAGCTACAATTAGCTATGCTATATTATACGATTCTTCCTGCTCTTTTTGTTCATTGTTGTTTTTACCCCTAAGTTGATCGAGGAAGAGCAGGAAGTTCTGACAGACAGGACTCAGATGGTGATGACTCTGATGGCCCAGACGACGAAGATAATGATGGAGAAGAAGAAGATGAGGAGGACAGCCAGGCAGAGTCTGGCCTCTCTGCAACACCATCTGTTACTGCAAGCCCACAGCATCTTCCTGCTAACCAGGCTGACATGGCTCCTAGCTTTCTGCTGGCTAAGATGTCCATCAGCCTGAATCAAACCCCAGCTCCCCAAACTCAGCCTCCTCAAGCTTCAGACTCCCAGACCTCAGACACAGAGCCTGTGGCTATGACAAGTCCAGTTACGTTGGTTAGACAGATGTCAATTTCTGCATCCTGCTCCAGCCCTGGCCCTAGTCCCACCTCTTTCACATCCTACCCTGCCCCTGCCTCAGAATCCCACACCTCTGATACTGACTCCGTACACATGATGAGCCCAGTGTCACCTTGCAGGCAGATGTCCATCGACTACCCCGACTTTGATGTTCCCCCTAGTCCCCCAGTGCCAGGCAAGGGTGGCAAACTTGGCCAGGTGAGATCCTTGTCCTCACAGTCATTGTCTTTCCCGTCATGCATCCCTCCCTCTCTACATGTACACCTCACCCCATACCAGTATCCGACACCATATGCATTCCAATGTCTTGAGTCTCGCATGCCTGGCACGTCAGCAAAACTGCTTTGAATGCATGAAAAGGTGAATAGAATTTTAATGTAGTCACTGACTGCTATTTTTGTGTTGTTTGGCAGTGTTGATAAATGTATTCATAACATTGTTCTTTAACAGGAAGGAGTGTCAAGCACCATATCCCAGCCTGCAAGTGAGTGCAATGCTAACGTCGACCGTGGTACTCAGACCTCTTCCTACCCTCTTCAGGGACCTTTGCACTTTCCAAATGCAGATCTGATCCATGTGCCCAGAGTGAAAGCCACTACTCATCTCTTCAGCCACCTGCCATTGCACTCCCAACAGCCCCCTCGTTCCCCGTACAGCATGGTACCTGTGGGTGGCATCCAGCTTGTTCCCGCCGGTTTGGCTGCTTACTCCACATTTGTACCTATTCAGGCCGGGCCAGTCCAGCTAACCATCCCAGCACTCAGCATGATCCACAGGCAGACCGGAAGCCCCCTCCCAGCACCCAACACCACGCCCTGGCCAGAGGGTTCCCCAACCCAGCCGCTGGTAGTTCAGGAACCAGTCAGTAGTGTACTGCCTTGTTTCCCTCTGGGCCAAGTGGCAGGGCTTCAGACACTTGGTGCTCCCCAAACTGCCCTGCAGCCTGTGGGTTTGGAGACCTTGAGCGTGGTGGGTTTAGCCAACTCCACCCAGCTGGTGCCTCAACGGAGTCTGCCATTAAATGCCACCCTAGGCGTACATGTGTTGGCAGCTAGCCCTGCCCCTCAGTGCAGCACTGCTTCCCCAGCACAAATCCCTGGCCTGCAGATCCTCAACATTGCCCTGCCAGCCCTTCTACCATCCCTTAGCCCCCTCTCAGCTCTCAGCCCACTTCCTGCAGCCCAGGACATGTCACGTAGCCCTGAGGGTGTAGCATCTGTACCTCCACCAGCACAGGTTGCAGAATCACCCCCAGCACCTATTTCTTCAGCCAGTCCTCCAACAGCCAATCCAGGAGATGTTCCTACAAATGCAAAGCCATTCACAGAGCCAAAGCAGGTCTCTCAAAACAGCCCTAGCACTAGATCTATGGACACAGGGGGTGCAAAAAAGACTACAGCCATGGTGGACAAACCAAACCCACCACCACAACCTCCTTTGCCCTCCTCCCCCTCATCCTCTAATGAGAGAGGCTGCGATGTTGCACACAAGGCAACCGCAGGTGGGGCTAGTGAAGTGAAACAGCAACTTGTCTCTAGACAACCAGTGACTGATGACTACAATGAAGCCTCCAGCGATGATGAGGATAGACTTGTCATAGCTACCTGAGAATCCCAATAAAAGCTCTTTCTTTTCTGCCTACGAATTTCTCTTTCTCTTTCCACCTTTCTTTTTTTTCTTTTTTACTTTGTCACTTTGTAAAACTAAAACACTTCAGGAGATTTGCAGCTCTGCAAACCTTCTCTAAAAGCACATTTTCTGACAGTCATATTGTATGTGAAATCATAAATGATGACCAATTATTTTATTTTATACTTTTTTGTCAGCACCCGTTTTTCTTTTCTTTTTGTACATGTTGTATAGACAATTGTGCCTTTTGGAGTTTCTCGTTTAGAAACCTGTATATAATATCTTATAAATCTAGTAGTTACCTATTTGGAAGTTAAGTTGATATGGAAGTAAAAGAAGAATAGAGGTCAGTTGTTTTATTTTTTAAATGTTTTCTTTTTGAAAAGTTTTATGTCTATCGTAAATTGATGGGGGAAATTGATGTTGTACAGATATATAAAAATTTCTATGGCTTTTGGGGGGCAGTGTTCTTGTGCACAGATGTTGTGGTCAAGTATTTATTATATTCCACCTGGTGCCCATTTTGAACTCCATAAGACCATAGGTATGAGTAAAATGGTGGCTTTACATTTGCTGTATCTATACTATCAACAGTATCAGTAAAACCTTGTTTACAAGTGCAGAAATGCCTCTGAAGTCTCATTTTTCAAGTGGTGTAATTAGCTATCTGATTTGTCTTTTTTTCTCCTTTAATCAACCCTGTAGAAAGGGTTATTCCCAGGGCTCTCCAAGACACTAGAATTATTCAGCAGTTCAAATCACTAATGAGGAGCTTGGAGAGGTCAGCAAATGACGTCACCAATCAGCTCCTTTACTATTGACAGCGACACTGTCCTTGTCTCAAGAGGCTTGCAAAAAAGCTCTCATTACAGCCCCAGAATGACTCATTCAATTGAGAGTATTTGCTGCCTGCCTCTGCAGTCCACCAAGACTATGACACAATAACGCTACCTGCTGGACGGGTCGTGTTATTGCATGCAGAGTAGAGGAGTACAGGCTATGAGTACAGGGCACATCATACAAGAAGGTGGGGTGGGGGAGGATGTTGCTTAGTTACCCAGCCCACAGAAGAGCATGAGAGTGGGTGAGACTCTGGAAACAGCTCTGAACATTCAGTCGATCCAAACCTGGTGAATTTAGTCAAAGTGAGAGTAGAACATTAAAAATCACTAGTGAACACGAAACTATTCTGCATCCAATGGAAACGACATTCCTAGATTTGACCATAATGTAGATGTGTATGACTTTCAAACTTTCCACCTCATTCTAAATAAATCCTTTTTCTGTCATTGGTCAATGTCAATGCATGTTTGCATCAGTTCTATTCTGTAGAGAAAAATGAAAAAGTTTCATTGTTAGGACCTGTATATACAGGCGAGGCTTAGCCTTTTTCTATGAGTGCGATGTCAGAATATTTGAAAAATATTACTGCAGTCATGCCACCCTCGCCTGAGGAGAGCTACACTGAAAAACAGAACTGCATATTTCCATAATTGTCCTTAATGCAGCATCCATATTCACCTGATCTTAATAGATTGCGTTTATTGCTGTCCTAATTCTCTGTCTTAGAATGAACAAGCAAGAACAGGCTGCACGTATGGAATCTTCGCACTGTAATATTTAATACATTTTTGGAGCAGGTGGAGGGTAGCCAATTGTGAGCGTCAACTGGCCTGAGTTTCCATTTAACAGGGTTTTCCATTGGTTAGGGAAAGAGCTAGAGGCTAAAGTTTCAAAACTGCTCTTAGTATCACATAATACTTCAATCTGCAATTCATAGACACCAAAAAGATTCTAAATTAACGTTACTCTTGTAAATCTGAAGCTGTTAAGATATCAGTTCAATTACAATTACAAACTATTTGACTGTGTGTACACACACACACACATGCAAAACTCAACCCTTTTAGCTGTTTGCGATTTTATTGGAGTATCAGGGATTGGCATAAAATTTAATAAAATGGATTTGAGGATTATTTTCCCATTGTTGTCCATGCTGTCATCTGGAATTTTTGATTTGGGTATGTACTTATTTTAAGTATATTTATATCCAATACAATGTGTTAAAGATTATTTGAGTGCCTTTTAATTAGTTGCCTTAATTACTGTTAAAAGTTTTTAAAGTTTACATAAGTATTAAACAATCTGCAATGTGTCAAAATACAGACCTAAAGGTGCAGGTATAATTAAGTATGTGTAATACTTTATAACGTTGCTTAACCTATAAAAACATGCACGATAAAGTTTTAATATTCTTTTATCTATAAGATGAGCATCACTCCTTTTTTATTGAGCGTGACAAATTCCAGTTTTTCCAGTCCATCAAACAGTTTTGCAACTTAAGAGTGTAAAAATCACAGTGCGTGTTTGTAGGTAGAATTGTTTATGTAGCAAAACCTTATGAATTCAACATAATTTTATGATTTTAGCTGCTCCAGCATCTTTGGGTCATGGCACAGCACAAGGCACATCAGTCTCTGTGCGACACTCCAGGACTAAGAGATGTTCCTGCGCAAGTTTTATGGACAAAGAGTGTGTCTACTTTTGCCACCTGGACATAATATGGGTCAACACACCAGAGTAAGTCATAAAAAACATTATATTTGATGACTTTAAATGTACAAAAAATATATATACCTGTAAATCATTATTAAATATTGGAATGGCTAACGTTGTCTTCTAATTATGTTTTCTTCCCCCCCAGGCGAACAGTGTCATATGGACTTGGAAACGCTCCACGTAAGAAGCGCTCAGTAACAGAACCTGTTGTGCCCAAGTCACGCTGCAAATGTGCAGATAGTCAAGACAAAACATGCTCTTCATTTTGTCAGCTGGACAATTCGTTACAGTAAGTACACACTGAATGCTAATAATGTGAACAACGTCATAGTTCAAAGCCAGATAGTTTTAATCTTAAGACCAATTTCAAGGTCACAGGACTTACTGGTTAAAAAATATTTGGGACACCCTTGTTTTCCCGAGCACGAGCTGTGTGTGGGAACCTCAGTAATAATCTACAGGCATAATTGCTGTCACTGCATGACTTGACGAACTTGTAGAAACAGGTTTCAGTTCTATTTGTGGACTTTTATCAAACTTCAGGAATTGACTGCTCATGTCTAATGTGAACTTTCTTTTTTAGGCATAAAGCAGCGTCAGGCAAGGCAATCCATGCCGCCCAGGGCCAAGATTGTGCCGAGAAGCAATGCAAACACAAGCTGGCCTACAAACAGACAAAGATTAGACGGTAAGACAAACCACATAGATTAAAAAAAATAAAGCAGCACATTCGCATTCTCACATACATTTAAGAAATGTATAGAGTTTTTTTAATGTTTTTAAAACCATGAATGCAAAAAATATACAAGATATATATTTATACATATATAATCTCCACTATAGATGTAACGTAAAATCTTACATTTCAGGGTGTTGCATCTATATTGAACTCTTAATTCTCAATATCTCTGAGCATCTGATTTAAGTTGTACAACTAGTACTTGCCAGGTAAATCTGGTCAAGGTTTCTATCTGTGTTTGCTTTGATAATAATCCTTTGTTTTTCTATAGGGTGAAAAACACAAAACAGATTGGTGACATCCTCTCCAGGGTGAGGGCCATCAAGAGGATCTTGTCATCTCATCTTCTCCTGGAGAAATGGCGAGTGAGGCGGCACCACAGGGCACGAGCGTGGACGTCTGAAAATGCTGCCTCGTAGAGATCAGGCTCATCTTTGCTGATCCACCACAGGATTTACCTGGATGAGAAGCTCCTCTCTGCTCATTTATCGCACACGTCTTGTGTTTTCATGCCATGGGGTGTCATCAGGTGTGTTGGAATACCTGCAGATGCAAGCGTCTTGGATTGTGATGTTTGTCATGTGGGCTCCACCTTAGAGGTGTCGGCGTCAGTGTGGAGTTGTGGAGCTCAACGGTATAAAAACCAAGGAAGATGTTGACTGAAACAAACCAAACCTCAAATTATAAAGACTAAGCTCTATCAACGCTAAACGTTTCTGAACTAAACCTTTTGGTGCATGGGATAACTAGTTGGAGAAGCCAAGTGGGATGTTTAAATTAAACTGATTGCAAATAAAGACTAGCATTGAAGATACTTATTGCACATGAGGAATATGCTGTAACTAAATGAAACTGTGGAATCAGGGACTCCAGAAACCCAAAGAGATGTGTCGCCCATCAGAGGACACTGAACATCAAGCCACTACAAGCCAAAGACTCTTTCTTGGATCTTGTTACTGGACTCATTCAATTTATTCGCTGTAAAACAATGAAGCTCTGTAACTGCGTCAATGCATCAATGGAATTGCTATTTTTCACATTTATGTTAAATATTTATCTTTAGCCATATTGGCTAATACGATTTTTCTCAATGTTATTTCTATGAAATGATAACATTTAATTGCCATTAATGTGGTAAACATTGTTAGGTAATAATAAATATTTCGCGATATTTAAACAAATGTTGTGAATTTTTCTGTTTATTATTTTACATCCCACTGAAATGCATAATTTCATTTGCTCCAACAATATTAACATTTAATAGAACAGAAAACCTCTATGGAGTGTTATATGCACTAATATGCAATTAATTAAACTTGGTTTTAATTTACAATTACAAACCCATCCATTTATTAGATCCCTTACTTTTTATTAAAGAATTGATAAGACTCCACCCACACTGCATTCCTGCATTACAGGAGCTTTAGAAAAGACACATAAGAAAATACACCCTGCAGGGAATTTCCAATATGTCTTTGTCCACAAAGGCTGCCTCTCTTCCTGAGCTGTGCATTTTTCGCATGCGGGTCTCCAGGGGCCGGGAAAACTGGCATAAGTCATTAGGGCTTGAATAGAGCTTGAGCACAAATAATAGCCCATTATGGCACAAGGAATCTCCTTGAACCGACAGGCATTGAGCAAACAATGGAAGATACTCAGGGAGGGGCGGACACGCCTCGGGCTTCTGATGTCTCCACGTGCTGCCAGGGTCACCTCCCTCGGTTACCTTCTCACACACACACACACACACACACACACACACACACTGAATGCATTCACCTTACACACATACACTATGCCATATAATAACACAAAACATTGACACAAATGCGGACTTAATTCCAAGGACATCCCGGTACTGTGATTTTGAGTTAGACAGTGCAGACTGATGGCTGTTTCAGCTTAAACCCTTCATTCATCATCTCCGAACGAGGCAGTCATTATGAGAGTTGATTGATGGGATCAGGGCTTGTTGAATGGGTGCTGATCAGTGTTTTAAATGATTAGTCTTTTACACTCAAAAAAATTCTAATTATTCTTTAGATGGGCCAGAGATCCTCCCCGATAAATAAATGTGTCATGGGAGTGCAAATTCCACTTACACAGGTGAGTCGTCTCACTAGTATGTCTGCGGTCGACCATCCACCTGGTGGAGAGTGATGACACATTTGGCTCTGTTGCAAAACCTTTGTAGGCAGCATATGCATGTTAACTTGGAATAAAAGAAAACTGTGCCTTGCTGCACTGCTTGGGTCAAATTTTAAGGCAGCTCTCCATGTATTCTTCATGAATCAGACCATTCCAGAATGCAGTGCAAACAAACTCAGTGAGCAAATTATTTCGAGATGGTAGAAAAGGTGAGAGAAATGACTGTTTCATTCAGCAATAAAAAGTAATAAATATATAATTAAAGTATAATTATTTTATTTATGTCTGATATGTACTTTTATGCTATTAGAAGCCACATGATTAGCTTAACATGTTAACGTCAAACTATTGCAAGCCGATATTATAAAAAACTTTTATGCTCACCAAGGCTGCATTAGTTTGATCAAAATGCAGTAAAAACAGTGATATTGTGAAATATTTTTACAATTTAAAATAATTGTT
This sequence comes from Sinocyclocheilus grahami, assembly GCF_001515645.1. NCBI lineage: Eukaryota > Metazoa > Chordata > Actinopteri > Cypriniformes > Cyprinidae > Sinocyclocheilus > Sinocyclocheilus grahami. Next base: position 477,648 of record NW_015505874.1, read on the forward strand.
TTCTATTTGAATATATTTTAAAATTTTATTTATTTGATGCAATGCTGAATTTTCAGCAGCATCATTACTCCAGTCTTCAGTGTCACATGATCCTTCAGAGATCATTCTAATATGCTGATTTGATGCTTAAATCTTGGCAAATGTACAACTGAATGAATATATTGGACGCTATTGATTTTAATGGGTATTTTGAACAAGAAAAATGTGAACTCTCTCTCTCTATATATATATATATATATATACGTATATATATATCTACAGTATATATATATATATATAATGTATGTATTTGATATATTTATATATCAAACAAACAAAATCTTAAAGGGTTCATTTGACGTTGCTAAAAAGAACATTATTTTGTGTATTTGGTGTACTGCAATGTGCTTATGCAGTTTAAGGTTCAAAAAACATTATTTTCCACATACTGTACATTATTGTTTCTCCTCTATTCCGCCTTTCTGAAACGTGTCGATTTTTACAAAGCTCATCGTTCTGAAAAGCGAGGTGTGCTCTGATTGGCCGAATACCTCAAGCGTGTGACGGAAATGTTACACCGCTTACCATACTGTGATGCCGTGTCCCGGCTCAACGAGACAAAACCAATAAAACCCATTACAAACGAGGCATTTGTTGCAATCCAGTGGGTACATAATTACTGATTATAATGCCTTATACTGTCTTTTTACATGTTGCGTTGCGTATCGCGCCGCGTAAGCATAAAACCATGTCTGCATTTGTGATCGGAGAAACGACAAACAACAAGCGCTACTCTACACTGCTCAAAACTCGCTTTTGAATCATCAGTGGCAAATTCTTTAAATATGAAAACATACTTACAGGCTATGAGTCAGAACAGCCGGCATTGTAGGCTACTCTCCCAGGATCAGTAAACAGTCCTCCATAAAATGCTTTCACAGTCTCCATGACATGGCGGCGGTGGCAGCAATACTACAGTGAGAATCAAAGTTACACATTCTTTCTTTGCGTAAACATTTGGGCGGCGTTATGCAAATCTTCCCACACAGTGACGTAGACATGTGGGGGCGTGTTTAAACGGGGTGTTTTAGGAGGGCGTGGACATGTCTTAACTTTTATAAAGAATATATCTTTGGGTTTGTGACTTTAGTCTTTGCAACTTTAGGGATCTTATCTATGCACGAACAGCTTGTAACACTCCAAAGAGAAAGGAAAACTTGAAATTGCATCATATGACCCCTTTAATGTTTTGTGATATCTACCTCAGATTCGAAACACCACTTATTTAGATTTATGGCTTTTTATAGGCTTCATTCAGTGCTTCACCCTAATCTAGATTTATCTGTGGTAACACAACTCAGCCACACACACACACACACCGCCAGTCATCTCCATCAGCGACAAAACAACCTCTGAACCTATTACAGAAGATCCCCAAAACATTCTCAGAATTCTTTTTTGACAGACAGCAATTTGCAAATGTCTAATGAGCTCTGATACACGCACTTTGCTTACTGTGCTTCTCTAACGTCAAAATTTAGCACAATAAACATTTCGAACATTTCAAGCCATGAGAGCTTCTATAAATTAGATGTAGTCTCAGAAGCTAGACTTTTGACTATTTACAGTGCATAATGTCTTTTTCTGACAATATTATTTGCCTGAGCAGTTTGCAAACTTTGACACAATACTGTCTATGTGCGGTTCTTGCAAAACTCTAAAAGATACTGAAAGATGAAGAGACTGGCTCTTTCTACACAATGTCACATCAGATATATCAGAGAATAATCATAATATTGTACAAATTAGGTGTTTTATGCAAATTACTAAATAGTAAAGTTGCCATTTTGACTTACATATTTCCATTACAAGCTTCTTGCATACTAATTCAACATGACTAATTCACTTAACTAGTAAGTAGCATTATATCCCAAACAGAGATAAAAATCATATAGCGCCAAGGAGACTTGATATAACATGCATAACAGCACTGATTTTCAGATCAGATCCCATCTTACAGAGCCTGTTGACAGTGCCAGATAAGGAGAACATCATGCATTTTTACCCAAAAGTAGAAAGTGAAAGTTACACTGCCTATTTTACCAGAATAAAATGGTGTACGTTTCATATTTCACCTGCATATGGTGAAAAACAAGCATAAACCTACAGCTTTCAGTTCACAAAAACTGGTAAGTAAAGACATTTATAATATTACAAATATTATATATACAGCATATACAGTGGGTACGGAAAGTATTCAGACCCCCTTAAATTTTTATATGCTGCTCTTTTGAACTATTCATCAAAGAATCATGAAAAAGCAGTTTCCACAAAAAAACTGTTTTCAGCATTCATAAATGTTTCTGGTAGCACTTTATTTTACAGTCATGTTCCGCGTAAACGTACTATGTACCGATTATAGCAATTACAATAACTAGGTAATAACTAGGCACTAACCATGAACCTACCCCTAAACCTAGCCTTAACCAATGTAGTTCCCTTATACTACTTTCCTAGGTAAGTACACTGTAAGTACACGTATTGTAAAATAAAGAGTAACCATGTTTCTTTAGCACCAAATCAGCATATTAAAATGATTTCTGAAGAAAAGCAGGTACAAACCTACAGCTTTCAATTCACAAAAACTGGCATAAACCTGAAGATTTTATTTCAAAAAGTATCTCAAGTTCATTACTAAAAACATCTTGTAACAGAATACGTCACACAAGTGTTTCGAGTAATATTCTGCAATACAAGAAAAAAAAATGGTGTGTGCGAATGGTCATGAACTCATCTAGTCTTTCAGACAATACTGTATTCCCTTGCACTTGACATTTAACCACCCAAAAGAAAGAAAAAACATATAGGAGCTGTAGGCAAAACCCACATGCTAACTACATACTGAAAATAGAAAAGTGCTCCGAGTGCATTCCAGCATGCTGCATCATCAAAGTATCATCAAAGCATCCTGGCATGAAACACAAAGGCCTCTGGGTACTTTAGGGTCCCCTGCTGCCACATGCCAGACAACACCTTTTACCTTTTTTCCAGGTGAGTGGAAATGTCTCCTTTGGCTGAACCATCTCTGTTTAGGTAGTTAATGTCATGAAAAGGAATGCCTACACCAAACCATATCTTCCATTAGAAGGATACCGTTGTGGTGAATTCCTGTTGAAATGCAGACAGGAAAATTTTATGCCACCAAAAATGTAAGAGCTGTGCTAATGAGTTCAAATCTGCTGTAATATTAAATATCTTTTATAAAAAAAGAAAAAAAGAAACAATACACTACCTTTGTTGTTGTTGTTTTAATTATTTAAATGGGAGGTCTAATGCTATTTCATGCATTCTGACTTATTTACACTGCTAAGGAATAGCAGATAAATAGTGTAATAAATATATTGTTAATTGTTTGTTCATGTTAGGGCATTTCTCCCGGAAGAGCTCACGCACACATCAACCAGAGCGAGAGCAAGAGCACGCCCATCAACTTCATTCGTTAATTCGTTAGCCATAGTTAATTTAAGTCAATAAAAAAAATATCACCTTTTTTCCACAAAAATATTAACTGTTCAAGATTGATAATAAGTAATGTTTCTTGAGCAGCAAATCAGCATATTAGAATGATTTCTCAAAGATCATGTGACACTGAAGACTGGAGTAATGATGCTGAAAATTCAGCTTAGATCACACGAATAAACTACATTTTAAAAGCAAACTTTCGAATGTGAGAGTATATGGCCTTTGACCTTACATCTAGGTTTAACATATGGCATGTGTTTATATGTTTATAAGCTTGATGTGTAAATGTCAGCTGTAAGTTTAATAGAAGTCACCTCATTTACAATTTGAAACAATCCAGACAGACAAACCTCTGTTGGAAAAAAGATCCAAAGATTTCCCTACCTGAAATACCACATTAATACCAAAAAACAAGAAACTGTTTCTATGTTGGAGGCTCCTGTGACAGTATTAATGTGGTTCTGGTAAACTGAGGACACACATACTTTCATGGATTTTTTTCCAAAACAACATTTCTTTTTCATACTCCTGTCACACTCATGTACTGTAACTGAAGCCTACTTGACATTGTATACCCCACTAATAGACTGAACAAAAACAAATAAGATGGGAAACACTATCCTGGGGAAGGAGGGTTCCTCCTCTATGCTAAAATTCACTGACCTCTTTTTCAACAAAATTGCAGTGAATACTCCATTTCAAGTAATTAGACACATCTCATTTCATTGTTTTGTTGAGGCACATTGAAGGAAAAATATCAAAAGGAAATTTCTCTCACGGTGTCTTTGAGTGCTCATATTAAGTAGGTGTTATCTAGCAACAACAACGTGATTTACTCAAGTACAACATTGACACGCATCATAATTTCCACAAAAATATTAAGTAGCACAAACACTGATAATGATAAGAAAAGTAAAACAGCAAATCAGCATTAGAATGATTTCTGAAGGATCATGTGACACTGAAGACTGGAGTAATGATGCTGGAAATTCAGCTTTGCATCACAGGAATAAACTACATTTGAAAATACGTTAAATTAGAAAACAGTTATTTTGAATTGCAATAATATTTCAAAATATTACTGTTTTAACTGTATTTTTAGTTTTAAAAAAATGCAGCCTTGGTGAGCATAAGAGACTTTCAAAAACATGACCCAAACTTTTGAGCCTGTGGGTTTAAATTCAAACCACTGATCCAATCTCAGATCCTGAGGTGCCAGTTATTGTGAATGGGGTTTCAGTGTCAGCGTAACCCATCAACATGTCATTTCAGACACAATATAGACAGCCGTTGCTCTGGCTTCACTTCCATTGTGCTCAACTTTCCAACATAAGAGGACAGACAGAAAGAACAAAGCTATTATCTTACCGCTATTATCTTATGACACCAAAACATCAGCATCACACCACAGAATGTTCTGGCAGAAATGACAGAATAAAAACACAAATAAATGCATAATGTTACCGGAAATGATTTAGTCAGAAATGTACTGGTCATCAATTAGTTTATCTTTCCACAGTATTTCAGAAGAGATTCACTGTGAAACGCTGTTATGACTTGACCTCTTCCCCTTCGGCTTCTCATGCACTCAACCTGATTTATGTCAAAACACTAAACACCAGCTTTTATTAGGGTAATTTAGAGGATTTTCAAGCTATTCTGGGCGCCCTTGTGAAAATACGAAACATTTGAAGCTGCTTATATATGAAACCCTGCAAGTGCTATTGAGAAATACAATCAGTAGTTAATGTGTGAACTGCCTGAATGTCATTCAGATAGAACTCCATCCAATGAAATCCCCAAGTTTCTTAAAAAAATAATACTAATTTAGTTAAATGACTTTAATTCATATTTAAAATAAATAATTGAATCTAATTTAAGGGTAAAATGCAATGCAATGCAATGAAATTCAATGAAATGCCATGAAATGAAAAAATAAAATAATCAAAACTGCCTGAATTTCATTTTGATAGACCTCCACCCATTGAGATCATCAGTTTTCTCTATAAAAATCAAGTATATTTTCACTCTGACTTCAGTAGTGGATGTTAAATTATTAAACAGAATTTTTTTTAAAGGGGTTATATGATGCGATTTCAAGTTTTCCTTTCTCTTTGGAGTGTTACAAGCTGACTGCTCATAGATAAGATCCCTGAAGTTGCAAAGACTAAAGTCTCAAAACCAAAGAGATATTCTTTATCAAAGTTAAGACTCTGCCACGCCCCCCTAAAACGGCTCATTCTAACACGCCCCCACATATCTACCTCACTATGTGGAAATATTAGCATAATGCCGCCCAAATGTGCACGCAAAGAAAGAAGGCGTGGTTTCAGTAACTGCAGTTAGTGTTGAAGCAGCCATGTCAAGGAGACGCTGTGTGTTTCTAGGCGAAAGCAAAAGCACTTTACTTGGCCTTCTGAAAGTAGACGCATTTAGGAATCTTTAAGATTACTTACAACAGAACAGCAATGCATTTTATGCACGACCGTTTCGTGAACCTAGGAGAGGAGGTAATTCTGACTTTGCTATGACAATCTGGCGCTTCTGAATCAGCTACTGTTTTGTTATTAGTTTAAGTATTTGTTATTGACTGTCCAAATGCGGAGTTTTGCGCATTGTGTGTGCGTGTGTGTGAGTGAGAGAGAGAGAGAGAGAGAGGGAGGGTCACATCACAGTGGAGTCAGCTGTCTTAACCGTGGCTTGTGTACTGCAAACACATAGCAGCTTCATCACTGTGTCTGTCACGCGACTCTGTTCCCCTTTCGGGCTCGGTCTTTACATTTATTTTGAAAGATGAAGCTCGCGATTATGGTAAGTGGCGTTACATTTCCGACGAGTGCTTGCAGTGTTCGGCCAATCACAATGCACTGGGTCAGTTGGCCAATCAGAGCAGACTGCGCTTGTCGGAAGGAGGGACTTTGTAGAAAACGAAGCGTTTGAGAGAGGCGGGGCATAGAGGACCTACAATAATGTACAGTATTTGAAAAATAATGTGTTTTTTGAACATTAAAGCATGTCAACATATTCTGTTACACCAAATACACCAAATAATGATCTTTAAAAAAACATCATATGACCCCTTTAAATGTTTAAAGTGTATTTACTAATATCTAATTTCGGCTTTGAGTAGTTCCATGCACTGAGGATTTCGGAAATCATAATTAGGACATTTATTTGATTTGTTTTGAATGACATGCATCCATTGGGAAAATGCATATTTTATAATTTCCTTATCTTTTCATGTCTTTATATCACTGTTAAACACAACATACCATGAATCCATTTTTCTTACCGAAATAGTGTTACTTACAAAACCATGGTAATTTGGTTGGGAGACTAAACACTTGACTGGAAAACAGGTGTAATGAAAGGTTAAGAACACATGACATCACTCATTACTATGGCAACCATCAGCTCCTTGAACGACCTCAGGCTCTAAAATAAAGTTATATGTGATCATAAGACAAACACAGCAGCTTTTTCCATAATATTTAAAATGCAACAATGGCTTTTGCCCAAACGATGACAGGGAGAGTGACACAACATCAATCCTAGAAAAAAAAGATGTGCTTAAACATAGTTTTCAAATGTCAGTGTGACTGCCTGACAACGTGACACAAAAATCAAACTGAGACTTTTTGCATATAAAAGATTATTAAAAGATATGGGTCACAAAATAGTAAAAAAAAAGAGGCAAAATTAATAATAAGTTAATTTGTATGTTTGAATTTGACTAAATCATTAGAATAACCTGTGAAATACAGAAATAAAGACAATGCAAATTTGACATTTCAATTCCATTTGACTATTTTTCTTTAGTTAGACTGTAGCTAAAGTTAACAACAAATGAGGCTGTGAAGTGTGTCTGATAGTGTGCGGTGAAGGAAAGCAGGCTGTCTGGACTCACACCGGGATGTTTTCATACAGATACTGATGCCACTGCCCTGAATCCGTCACTCCATTAGATATGCACCTCGCGGCATGAAACAGGTCAAAGCAGGGGCCAAAAGGATGGAAAACATACAAAATACCTGTCTGTCAGTTATGCCACATTCATTTTCAGGGAGAAATAATTCACATTCCCAACTGTTATTGCATCAAAGACATTAATTACAGCACAATGTAAAAACTCATGAGTTCAAATGATCAGCAAACCAAGGAATTTAGCTGTCTATAAGTCGCACTACTGTTCAAAAGTTTGGGGTTGGTATGTTTTTGAAAGAAGTTTCTTATGCTCAGCAAGGCTGCATTTATTTGTCCAAAAACAGGAAAATTGTGAAATATTTTTACAATTTAAAATAACTGTTTTCTAACTGAATATAATTTAAAATGGAATTTATTCCTGTGATGCAAAGCTGGATTTTCAGCATCATTACTCCAATCTTCAATGTCACATGATCCTTCACAAATCATTCTAATATGCTCATTTGATGCTTAAGAAATATTTCTTCTCATTTTTAAAAAATGATATCTATTCTTATTATTTATTATGTGATTCTTTGATACATAGAAAGCACAAAAGAACAGCCTTTATTTGAAATAGAAATCTTTTTGTCTTTACTGCCACTTTTGATCCATGTAATGCGGCCTTGCTGAATAAAAAACCCAAACATTTATGGTAGGATATTTGCTTTGTAATTAACATTTTGTTAAGTAGTTATTATTCAAGGTCAACAGTGCCAAATAATACAATGAATGTCAACAGTAATTGTTGCAGTAATGCTTGCAGCAAATACAAACATAGTGATTCACTATTCAAATACTTACTATTGTAAGTATTGCAAGAATGGCACATCTGTTCTTAATAATGTTGAAAAGAGAATTTATCTTTACATTACATGCACAGATTTGATGTGGTTGTTTTCAACCTATTCCATCTATCCATACAGTCTCTGTCTCTCTGATATCAGGCCTAAGAAGAGGACGCCTAGAGTGTTTTTGTGGTTGCTGTAGCTGTGGGTGTCTTTGTCTCTCCATACAAACAGTCAGCAGTGAGAATTCCCTGTGTCCGGATACAAAGCAGACCTCCGTGGCCTGTGCCCATGCTCTGCCATGGAAATCTGGGTGGCTGGAGCCACGGAGGTCACCACACAGCAATGATTCGCTCCACAGACCTTGACCACACTGTGCATTCAAGCTTTGGATAAGACAAACAAGGTTTAAAGAAAATATAGTTGTAGAAATTGTGAGCACCCTGTTGCAACTTGCAAGAAATCCAATATGGGGGGGAAAAAAAGTTTTGGTCACGCGACTAACAATGCGAAATACCTCAAGAAGGCTGCATGACCAAATATTTATTCCTGTGCCAATATACTGTATATTAGATTTCTAGCAAGCTACGGCAGTGTGAGGGATTTTCTTTGTGGTATGTATAACACACCTGCAGCCATTCAGATGTTTATTTACTATAAAGTTTTATCAGTCAGGTGGTTTAAAATAATCATTTTGTTCTATATTTAATAATAAAATAAAATAATTTATGTAATAATTTATAATATTTTTTTATTTAATAATAAATAATAATATAAAATAATTTAATCTAATTTAAGGGTAAAATGCCAAAAAGGCATAAAAAAAATTCAAATTAAATTAATAAATTGACTATTCATTTACAAGAAATAATTTAAGTGCACAAAGGGTGTATGTTTAAAAAAAAAATAGAATGATTGTTTAGTTCAATATTTTCATTTGATAAATATTTAAATTAAATTATCAAATTTAAGAGTAAAATGCCAACAGTTTAAAAATGAAAATGAATAAAATAAAATAAACTTAATAATAAAAATAATAAACAGTTTTATTAGAACCTTTTATTAGACAGGTGGTTTAAAAAAAAATATTTAAGTAATAAAATAATACTTTTCTGACTGCCCAGTTCTTCATCTCATTTTTGTCAGTCAGTGTCCGTGTGTCTGCATGCATGTGTTGTTTGAGGAAGCGTGTTGGCAGTGTCTGCGCTAACGTCCCGTCGTCTGCCATCCACAATTGTTTGCATCTGTGCCACAATTGTTTGAGGGCCTTTTTTCAATACGATCACCATCATCATGTTCGTCAAAGGAATTTGTACAATGCAGTGCAGTAGTTTATAGGAGGGGTGACTGTACATGGCATCTTACACTACTGGAATTCCAGGCCACAAATTAATAACCTTGACGTATTCGCATTTTGTCAAGTACCAGGAATCTATGAGGTCATTTAAAGTCCCAGACACTCATAGTCTCTACCTAAAAAAAACACACACATTAGCACATAAAGACATAAAAAAGACACTAGCAGATATAAACGAAACTGCGCAAATACATATTTTTAAACAAGAACAGTATAATATATAGTCTGCAATTCAAATTACATTACCATATGATTCTTCAAAATGAAATTAAATTCTTTGTTCTCCTATCTTATAAGCATTCATAACATGCATATGTAGAGGACTAGATACTTCCAACTTCTGTAGAGGAGCAGAACTGTACAGTGACACCCACAGGACTCTTTTCTAGTGCATTACAATCCTGCATAGACACTGTGGTTTAGTTTAGCCATAAATACAGCTTGCAATAAAAGAAGTAGGACTTAAATAAAATACTAAAATAATACAAATAATACAAATAAAATAATAAAAAGGACCAAAAACCACGTTTTAGCACCTTACTGAATAAACTAATTGAAAAATGAGGTAGGCCAATGGTGCAAACATGCACACAAAATTAATGCTGATTTCAATTTGCTTTCCTTGCATGGGTAAATGCCAACAGCAATGCAATGCAATGCAATAAAATAAAATAGAACCACATTCTGGTTGTTTTATCGACACATAATCTCTGTTCCATATATTTTCCTCCCAAGCACTTTACAGATTAAACTGGAATGCAGTGCTAAACTAACAGGGCAAAAAGGTCCTGTCTGGACGCAGGGGACATGGCAGCATGAACCTGTTTATCGTGCCGTCCACTGCTGTTTGCTCAAGTGACAACTGCATCCTGTCTGAAAAGTGTCGCTCTCATTTTCAGACCTCTGCATCCGAAGCAGACTGCAGTCTGGCCCCTATCGCACACTTATCAGCCGCCTCAAACACACCAAACCTGGCTGAAATTCAGACATCTGCACGCTACAGGACAGTGCAGAGTTTACCTGTCAGAGGAAGAGTGCATTGGATACGGCAAGGTATATCGGAGTTTGGAATGAGATAACTTTTGCATTCTCTAGCAGACTGTTTATGCACTTAAAGGGATAGTTTACCAAAAAATTAAGTATTTATTCACCCTCACCAGTTTTTCTCAGAAAAGTCTTATAAAAATGTAGCTTTTGCATTTCACAGAAAAAAAGTCATATTGTTTTGGAACAACATGAAGGTGAATATTTGATGACAGAATTTTTATTTTCAGGTAAACTATTCCTTTTTTCCTCGTTATCTTGCACATTGTGGAGATAACGATGGATTGCAATGAATGAGGGATGAAATGATAGATGCATGAAACATGCTGCCCTCATTCTTTCTGTTTATCTTGGCGCTTTGTTTGTTATTTTAGCCTCAATGTTTCATGTCAGAATTCTTGTGTCCTTTTGTCAGGAGCAGAGATTCTACAAGTATCAAAACAAACAGCTTTCAGGGGCTCTTTTGAGGAGCAGGGATGGGCGCACATGAGCGATGGATGCTGGGCTGAGCGAAGGGCTGAGCGAAGGGTGCTCTCATTAGGTGACTATAGGGAAGCGGGTGGCTGCTGGTGTTAGTTCAGGGTCAGCTCACCTATTCACACAAGCTTCTGCATACACAAACATGTCCAGCGCTCTCACACATGAAGATCCACTAAAACACACACACACACACACACACACACACACACAAACTGTGCTGAGTGTCACATTTGATCAAAAAACACTGCAACAGCAGAAATGTATATAGTGTATATAGTATCACAATTTCCACAAAAGTATTACCACAGAGATACACTACAGAGCTTCAAGTCAACATGAAAAATCATTTGTTGTCTTATTATGCACAATTTATTAGTGCATGCCATTCTGAAGAACAATTCTTTGTAATCTTTAATTGAAATAACGGTTGCACTTTATTTTACAGTACATGTACTTACAGTGTACCTACCTAAGAAAGTTCTGGTAATACTTAGTAACTACATGGGGTAGGGTTAGGTTCCGGGTTAGTACCTAGTTATTACCTAGTTATTGTAATTACTATAATAAGTACATAGTATGTACATGAAGAACAGGACTGTAAAATTAAAACACACACACACACACACACACACACACACACAAACTGTGAACTGTGCTGAGTGTCACATTTGATCAAAAAACACTGCAACAGCAGAAATGTATATAGTGCATATAGTATCACAATTTCCACAAAAGTATTACCACAGAGATACACTACAGAGCTTCAAGTCAACATGAAAAATAATTTGTTGTCTTATTATGCACAATTTATTAGTGCATGCCATTCTGAAGAACAATTCTTTGTAATCTTTAATTGAAATAACGGTTGCACTTTATTTTACAGTACATGTACTTACAGTGTACCTACCTAAGAAAGTTCTGGTAATACTTAGTAACTACATGGGGTAGGGTTAGGTTCCGGGTTAGTACCTAGTTATTACCTAGTTATTGTAATTACTATAATAAGTACATAGTATGTACATGAAGAACAGGACTGTAAAATAAAGTGCTACCGAAATAACTATAACTTGCTCTACAACTGACTTTATTTTTATGTATTATGCCATCAAGCCCTCTCATTTTAAACTCTTCCAACCACCTGCTTATGTAAGAATCATCTACTCTACACAGGGTCGAAAAGAAAAGAAAAAAATAAATGATGGTCAAATTTCATCAAATTTTGGCAAATTTATGTTAACATGTGACGTGGAAAAAAATGCTGAAAATATGAATGTCTTGTAATTTATTTGCACTGGATATTTAGGGTGAAACTAAGAGACAGAAATACGTAATAATACACAAAAATAATTACTTAGAGCAAAAATTAAAAATAAAATTGCCGAAATAAAATAGAAATGCTAATAATATTAAAGTCACTTAATTTATCTGTATTGGAGGATTAGGATGACAAACAATAGACAAAACAAAACATAAAAAATACCTGGAGAAAATATTAAATAAAAATGCAAAAATAAAATACAAAAAAATATTCTTGTATCCCTCTTAATTGACTGGAGGTTTATGAAGAGAAATAAGAGACTGAAAAACTCTACTTGGAGCAAAAATGTAATAAAAATTATCTTTACTGAATGTTTAGTAAAAAATAAATAAATAAAAAAGTGACAGAAACAAATAAGCACCTTTAAATTCATTGACTAGTTGTCCTCAACTCAATGATTAGTAATTGTTAGTTAAGTTAGTTGTATACTAATTCAATATCTGCTGAACGAATAAATATATCTAGAATTTTCTTAGTTTGTTGTTAGTTTCAATATATTTAGCAGCTTTGCTTCAAAGGGGTTGAATTCAAAGACACAATTTCTCTGAGAGGGCTTTAGTCAGTTTGTCAGCACACTGCGACTCTGCTAATCACCGCTACAGCCATCAAAGCCACATTCACCACCTTCAATAATATATTTCAACATAATTAGTCATCGGCCAGGATTTGAAGTTCAACAGAAGCCGGTGAAAAATCCTTCACCAGCTTTGATTGAGTTTATGATGAGGTCAAAGGTCAGCAGGGTGATGAGCCTAAAGAAAAAAGAAAAATAACCTGACTGAACAAATCCTTCCATCGTCCCTTGACTATGTCTGTGCCCGAGCGGAAGAACAATTCTTTGTAATCTTTAATTGAAATAACGGTTGCACTTTATTTTACAGTACATGTACTTACAGTGTACCTACCTAAGAAAGTTCTGGTAATACTTAGTAACTACATGGGGTAGGGTTAGGTTCCGGGTTAGTACCTAGTTATTACCTAGTTATTGTAATTACTATAATAAGTACATAGTATGTACATGAAGAACAGGACTGTAAAATAAAGTGCTACCGAAATAACTATAACTTGCTCTACAACTGACTTTATTTTTATGTATTATGCCATCAAGCCCTCTCATTTTAAACTCTTCCAACCACCTGCTTATGTAAGAATCATCTACTCTACACAGGGTCGAAAAGAAAAGAAAAAAATAAATGATGGTCAAATTTCATCAAATTTTAGCAAATTTATGTTAACATGTGACGTGGGGAAAAAATGCTGAAAATATGAATGTCTTGTAATTTATTTGCACTGGATATTTAGGGTGAAACTAAGAGACAGAAATAAGCAATAATACACAAAAATAATTACTTAGAGCAAAAATTAAAAATAAAATTGCCGAAATAAAATAGAAATGCTAATAATATTAAAGTCACTTAATTTATCTGTATTGGAGGATTAGGATGACAAACAATAGACAAAACAAAACATAAAAAATACCTGGAGAAAATATTAAATAAAAATGCAAAAATAAAATACAAAAAAATATTCTTGTATCCCTCTTAATTGACTGGAGGTTTATGAAGAGAAATAAGAGACTGAAAAACTCTACTTGGAGCAAAAATGTAATAAAAATTATCTTTACTGAATGTTTAGTAAAAAATAAATAAATAAAAAAGTGACAGAAACAAATAAGCACCTTTAAATTCATTGACTAGTTGTCCTCAACTCAATGATTAGTAATTGTTAGTTAAGTTAGTTGTATACTAATTCAATATCTGCTGAACGAATAAATATATCTAGAATTTTCTTAGTTTGTTGTTAGTTTCAATATATTTAGCAGCTTTGCTTTAAAGGGGTTGAATTCAAAGACACAATTTCTCTGAGAGGGCTTTAGTCAGTCTGTCAGCACACTGCGACTCTGCTAATCACCGCTACAGCCATCAAAGCCACATTCACCACCTTCAATAATATATTTCAACATAATTAGTCATCGGCCAGGATTTGAAGTTCAACAGAAGCCGGTGAAAAATCCTTCACCAGCTTTGATTGAGTTTATGATGAGGTCAAAGGTCAGCAGGGTGATGAGCCTAAAGAAAAAAGAAAAATAACATGACTGAACAAATCCTTCCATCGTCCCTTGACTATGTCTGTGCCCGAGCGTAGTTTTCACCACGGCTTCCCTGAAAAGCAATGAACCAGAAAAATGTATGTTACTCTGAGAGGAAAAGAAAGACTAGACAACAAAGACAAAAGGGTGCAGAGAGAGAGGATCCTTTCAGTGGGAGGCCAAAGGTGATAAGTTACTCTCAGGAGGCGCCGTGGTTTAAATGAGGATCCGCTGGTGGGCCTGGACTCACTCCATGTGCTGAATGGACTATAGACAGCCGTTATGCTCCAGTCAAAACCTCAGGATTGAGTTACGGCTGTGCTTCAAAGGCGTTCAGCTCCATACCTGCTGTTCCACTTCACCTGCCCCGTGTTCTTCACTTCCTACCTCTCTCGTCTCTTTCTTTCCCTTTCATTAAGCAGTAGCAGCATGTTTCCGTTAGAAATGATTGCAAGTGCAAAGCTTTTGTGCAACTTTTTTGGCTCCCTTTCAAATAATGAGTGTGAAGTTGAATTGAAATTGGAATGAAAGGATGAGGAGAGTTGACAGCAAGTTGTTGTTTTTAATTTTGCCAAACAGCACCACTACCTTTCCAAAGTTTGGGGTCAGTAAGATTTTTTTATGTTTTTGAAATAAGTCTCTAATGCTCATCAAGTCTGCATTTATTCGATCAAAAATAAAAATGGTAATATTGTGAAATATTATTTCAATTTTAAAGAGTTGTTGTTAACTGAAAATATTTTAAAATGTTATTTATTCTGTGATGTCAAATCTAAATTTTTTTCAGCATCAGCACTTCAGTCTTCAGTGCCACATGATCCTTCAGAATTCATTCTAAAATGCTGATTTGTTGAATATTAAAACCCTTAGTAAAACCCCTAGTTTTTAGATGAATTTCTTATATATTTTATTACATTCTGTTATTATTATTTTTATTTATTTATTATTATTATTATTATTATTATTTTCAAATTTGAACTCTGAAACTCTGTGAACTCTGTGTGGCACAAGATTAAAAAAAAACCTATTTATTATTTTATAAATTTATAATTACATATAAAATGAAACCATAGTGGCTCACATGAAACATTTCCAAAACACTGACTCACTCGTTTTGCCACTGAAGGCTTTTGCAATTTCAGTTTCTGCACCAAGTTTCCTCACAGACATTAATTCAGCTTGTATAAGCACTGCAGTTTTCTTAGCTGCCTCCAAAAAGCAAATATTTTCAGGCGTGTATCTACTGTACAATTAATATATCAGTCTCACATATTCAGTTTCTTTCTTTTCACAAAGGTGTGGCTTTATTGAATTCACCTGCCATTTCACAGAACAGCATCTGTGGGCATGCGTTGCCAACCACTGTGTTGATACACTTTGTTTGTAGATACCATAGAAAACTTTCGCTGCTGGCTGCAATAATCGCATACATGATGAATCATGTGTATTATCAGAGGAGTGCTTACTGTAAATGACCCAGATTATAATCTTATTCAAAAGTGTTTACTACGAAACCTTCATACATTCTTTAGCACCAAGTATAGTGATTGTTTATTCTGTGGAATCATGCAGAAAATCTGTACATAACATTGTAATCTTGAGCCATTTGGCTGGATAATAAGGGTGTATGTCTTCATGGTCAAAAACAGCCTTATCTGCATTTTCCAACTGAATCATGTGCTGGTTTATCTCTTTCTAATACGATGCTAGACTATATGCAGTGTTTTTTTTTTCTTAACCCACCTACGCACAACCAACCGGACACCCAGTGCTCATTTCCACGAAAAAAAAATGCATGCTTGAGTAAATATGAAATCCTTTTCCTCATTTCTGGGGGAAATGACTAGTTTCTATATCCATCCAAGGATATAGATAGGCCATCCAAGATGTAGATGAGTTGGTTTCTGCTTCAGAACAGATCTGGAGAAATGTATCATTACATCACTTTCCCACAAATGGATCCTCTACAGTGAATGGGTGCCGTCAGAATGAGAGTCCAAACAGCTGATAAAAACATCTCAATAATCCACAAGTAATCCACACCACTCCAGTCCATCAATTAATATATTTTGAAGTGAAATATATGCAGCCTTATGAGCAAGAGACCAAAATTTTGAATGGTAGTCTATATATCCACAGTGTAGTGCACAGACCTCCGGAGGGGCAGGGGAGAATTGGCGAGAGCCACTGTGGTACGGGGGCACCTAAATCGGACTGACCAAAAGGACACTTCAGCGTTGGCACACCACTGTTAGCATCCATGCATTTTCATTTGGGGATTTAAAAATGAGCCAAGGATTTAGTGTGTATCAGATGTCGTGAGAGTATTGGGCTCCAGTGCACGGCATGTTATGTCACACTCCAAACCACAGATGAGTTATGTGCTGTAAATGCCAATAAACTGCTCTTTTTGCTGGTATGAAACAGCATTGGTTCTGAGAGAGGGCCTCAAGCTTCATCTCACACTAAGTAGCCTCCCCTGACACACGGAGAGCACGCTAACACATATCAGGGAGAAACCCCAAACAAACTTAACTGCTCACACACACACACACACACACACACACACACACACACGCTGACAGGTGGCTCTTTTAGCCGGCTAATCCGCAGACTGATGGGAGGATGAGAGAGCGACACGGCAGGCGTCTGGGACCTCCGGACTCAGAGGGTGTGAGCTGATGTCACCCTGTTTGACCAACCCCCACTAACCTCTAATAAATAACATTCATAAGCACTACAGGGACGGGACACACTGGGCCTGCACAGCACCAGAGTCCCAGCTAGGAAAACTTCTCACTGTACCAACTCTTTTAAAGCATGCAGATAAAGAAAAGTTTTTAAATGAGTTTTCTGTGAACATAATTGATGTGGGAGAAAGAAGTACAAACTAAAGTTAACTTTTACATGTTCTAGAGAAAGTATGAGTGGTTCTTTCTTGCGCAAAGGGATTTTATCCAGGTTCAAATCACTTTAACAACATTTTTTTTAAAAATTAACAGCACACCTCTCCTGAATACAACACATATTTAATAATAATTAGCGGTTATGGCTATGAAGTTTGAGTAATAGCGATAGTTATGTTAGTCAAATCATGAGAGACTTGACTAATATAACAATGTCTGGTTTTAAAATATCGCTAGGTTAATGCATACCAAAGTTTGGTGTACGTTTTTTTTGTTTGTTTGTTTGTTTATGCTCATCAAGGCTGCATTTATTTGAATATAAATACAGTAAAACAGTAATATTGTGAAGTATTATTTCAATTTAAAATAAGTGATTCTATGCATCATTACTCCAGTCTTCAGTGTCACATGATCCTTCAGAAATCATTCTAATATGATACTTTGCTGCTCAAGAAACATTTATTATTATTATAATCTTTTGTAACATTACACATGTCTTTAGTGTCATTTTCAATTGGTTTAATATTTCCTTTCTAAGCACTTTTGAACAGTAGCGCAGTAATGCTTTAGATTTTGGCAAGTGTTCTTGGATCAACATTTTTTAACCACCTCTAAAATCATATAAGATTGATAAGACGTTCAGTTTCCCAACTCCAGCCTTAAAGGGGTCATATGATGTTGCTAAAAAGAACATTATTTTGTGTATTTGGTATATTTAGCAGCTTTAGCAAAAAACACATTATTTTCCACATACTGTACATTATTGTTTCTCCTCTATGCCCCGCCTTTCTGAAACGCGTCGATTTTTAAAAAGCTAATTGCTCTGAAAAGTGAGGTGTGCTCTAATTGGCCAGTTATCCAGTGCGTTGTGATTGGCCAAATTCCTAATTGGCGTGTTGGAAATGTTACGTGCCTTAACATACTGTGATGCCTGCGGCAACCACATGTGACGACCCCAAAAATAAAGAAATGAAGACAGACAAACAATACTACAGTGGGGGAAAAAAGTATTTAGTCAGCCACCAATTGTGCAAGTTCTCCCACTTAAAAAGATGAGAGAGGCCTGTAATTTTCATGATCCCTTTAACACTAAACCTAAACCTTAAAACCTGGTTTATTGGAATATTGTTCCTGAACCAGCATTCATCCTACTTTTTAAAATCACACTCACGTATGAGCCTGCATCATTTTACTGTTTGGAACAGCCTCTGTGTCAGGAGTACAGCTGCAATTATTAAAGATACTGTCATTATAAAGGTTTTGAAAAAGTGCACTGCACATGACCATCAGGAACACCCAAGATGAATCTGTGCTGTCAGTAATTAATAATCAAGACCTCATGGGTATTTCACACGTCTAGTTTAAGTGCTTGAAAAAGCACTTGGTGATTGACGCCAATGCCAATACATTTTTAACACATTTTTACTCTGGTAAGTGTGTGGTATGACATCAAGACAGGATGACAAATGACTCTCCTTAAATTAGGAATGTAAAGTTCAGAGTTGGAACGTAAATTTCTGAGTTTGGAATCTATGTACAGTGATGGAATGAAAGCCATCAAAAACAAGCTGTAGAGGACACGTGTGGAAACTACTGAGAGGTGAGATGGAGTAATAGAGATAAACTCAGCATGAGTAATGAGAGGTGATGAGAGAACACAACACTCAAATATAAAGGTTTCTCAGTGGTTCTTTGCAACACTTTAGTTTCAGCAAAGAACCCTCTTCTCATTAAGAAGCTGTTGACACAAAACTCACATGACACAGGACTAGTTCTATTACTTCAAAATCAAAAGAAAGAATGAGATTTTGCATAAAAGAAAATGCAGCTATTTTTAGAAAC